>NW_015624201.1:208275-212187 GCF_001515625.1 Sinocyclocheilus rhinocerous
CACACACACACACACATTAAAAATCATATACTGTTCAAAAACTTTTGACTGGTAGTGTATTTCAGATAGCCTAGGCAGAATTTCTAATTTCCGTGTAGTTTAAGTGCTAAAATAACTAATAATAAAACTTAATAAAAACTCATATAGCCAAGTTTAAAAAATAAATGAATGAATGAATGAATGAATAAATTAATGAATAAATTAATGAAACTACTAAATATTTTATTAAATTGCAAAAATAAAATCCTCAAAACATTCACAAAATCAAAATATTGCAAATATTAATTCAAAATATTAACAAAAATTATAATAGTAAATCGGTGAAACAAATAAAAACACTGGTTTGCATTTATTTTAACTGCTTGGAAAAGAGTAACCAGCACATTCTTCAAAATGTCATCGATTATGTTTTACGGAAGAAATAGAGACAAACCAATTTGCAGCTACTATGCACGAAGATGAGTAAAAGCATTTTTGAGAGAACTATTGCTTTAAGACTGCAGTTTGCCTGTTTTTGGTATAGAAAGCCATTTCTCCAGAGCTCCCTGACAAATCAATGCTATCTCACTCATCCGGCCAGTCTCTCCCTCTCCTACTGAAGCGCTTCCTCCCCTGGTGTTTATCATCTCCAAGTCCTGAGCATATCATTCTTCGTATAAAAGGCCTATTCACACGCACCAGTGTAAACACCGCAAGCCTGCCAGTGGGCTTCAGTTCAGATATGCAGTCGGCGATGTGTTCTTGTGTACGTCCTATTTATATTCTTCAACAAGTTGCTGCACACCGTGGTTGAACCAGAAAAAACAGTCAAATGCTCCTATGTATTAAGTCAAAGATCTGCTGCTCTCAGCAAAGCCATTTCATGAGTGGTTTTGAGTTAGCTCATGACAGATGACTTTGGAAATGTCAGGCAGTGTTTTGAGATATGAGTCACCAATGTTCCATTGTGTTTTATAACCCGTTGCATGACTTATGTTTATACTTATGTAGATATAAAACAGCGTATTTGACTTTTCCCTTCTTCCCGTCTCTGTCAGAAACACGACGCCCAGTTCACAGTGATTCAGCTGGTGGGCATGCTACGTGGCATCGCATCTGGTATGAAGTATCTGTCGGATATGGGTTATGTGCACAGAGATTTGGCCGCTCGGAACATCCTGGTCAACAGCAACCTGGTGTGTAAAGTGTCAGACTTCGGCTTGTCCAGAGTGCTGGAGGACGACCCGGAAGCCGCCTACACCACGAGAGTAAGTCAACACCAACACGAGCATCTGAGACTGGCGAAGTCCATGCTGACTTTGTCATACAGCACAGAGTTAAATGGGCTTAATTAGGATTAGGAATTTGAAAGAAAATGCTATAAAAATGAATTTTACATAATAATAACAATTATTATGCCTCGTATAAAAACATAAATGATTTGTATACTACTCACATATTTTAATCAGCTCAGAAGTCAAATTAAATAGCAAGAACAACTATTACCCACTGACATAAAATGGATTAATATGCTTTATCTGATATCATATACCATAATACTTAAACTTGACATTTTTTCGAAGCTTAAATATGTTTCAGTTGCCTTCTCAACTATTTCAAATGATATGTCTACTGAATTTATTTGTCTACTGAAGCTGATTTGAAGTTGAGAGGATAGAAGGATGTATACATGTACACTGCCATGCAAAACTTTGGTAACTGTATTTTGGACAGTAATATTGTGAAATATTATTACAATTTAAAATAACATTTTTCTTTTGAAACATAAGTAATTATATTTTAATTTAGAATTGATAATAATTATATATTGATATAATTAATATAATATATTTAATTATCTATTAATATATTTTATATACTGTATTTTAATTTTATAGTTTTGAAAAAAAGTTGCTTAATATTTGGACCCACTTATATTACATGTCTTTAACTACTATGTACTTACTATTATTTAATTTTATTTCTTTATTATGTATATATATATTCTTTATTTCTTTCTTTATTTCTTTCTTTATTTCTTTATTTTTACATAAGTGAATAGTAGTTAAAGACTCCTAATATAAAATGGGACCATATTTTTTCAGGATTTTTTGATGAAAGAAAGAACAGCATTTATTTTAGGCATACATCTTTTGTAACATTGTTAAGTGTCTTTAAAAAAAACTTACTGACCACAAATGTTTGAACAGTGATAGATGGATGGATGGATAGATAGATAGATAGATAGATAGATAGATAGATAGATAGATACGTTTTCTGTGTTCACATAGCAAACAAAATTGCTTCACAAGGTTTAGATTTGTGGAATGAGTAACTGTCTTCACTTAGAACATGTTTTAGTGCTTTATTAGCAAGCCGCAAACCAAAGGTTTTCTCTCAGCCATGATTAGACCCAGACGCAATCTCTGCTGATTCTGTGGAATGATGTGAAACATGGTAAAATGTGTTAAACAGGGTTGAGAGGACTAGACTCTTTTAGCAGCTGAAACATCAGAAATGACACAATACGGACAGGCTATGTGAATGACCAGCTTCCTAATTCTGCAGAAACCTACAGAGCAAATTCCATATGGGCCAGACCATGACTGACAAGCTCACTGTCTCCTCTCAGCCAGCATGTCTGATCTTCATTCCCTGGAATTAATAACCATATTCGTCACTCCCATTCTTAAGAGCAACATCCATTATCAGAAGAGATAACTAATGCATAAATACACTTAGAGTCGGGCATAAATCCACTGCATGTGAGGCTTTAAGAGATATTGCTGCTTAAATTACCAATACAAGTGTCACCTAACATAAGTGTTACAATGATATATGGCATATGCTGGGGAGGGGAGGTCCAACATGTTATTAGTTAGATAAACCTAAATTTGTTGGGTTTTACTCGTGTCTGACAGCCAACGTAAATGTATATTTTTACCGTTACAACTAGACCCCCCACCGCATCATTGTACAACTACGAGAACCTCGAATCCACAAGAATGCTGGCAACTTTCGCCTTCCCTTTCTATTAAACCCAAAGGATACATTGTGTCACATTTTACATTCATTAGCAGTGATCTTGCAGGGACTGTTTGTACGCGCTCAATGGGGAGGCCCGCGCACAAGTGGGTTTATTTTTTAAAGGCCTTGTGTTTGGAGAATGTGGGGTAGGAATTGTGTGACTTGGCCAGGTTGCTGGTTGGCTTTGGCTCTACCCTGTTCTCTCTCAGTCTACCTCTTTCATGATGGTTGAGTGTAGAGTTACCCCAGCAGCCGAGCTGAGTAAATACAACGCTTATCCTCAGAGAGAGAGAGAGGACCTAAGTATATGAAACAAGCCCAGCCAGCTTTCAGAGATGAGGACAGGATCGATGAAGGTGGTGGCGTACCACAAACCAAGAGTAAAGATAGAATAGGTGGAGGAACCGGACCACTTGTAGAAAAAATGAATTAAAAATCTGTGGTTTTAGGAAGTCCTGCCTTTTAGTTAAAAGAGCCAAAAGACTCTTTCAGTTGTTTTTTTGTGCCTTTGAGGGATAGTTCAACCAAAAATGTAAACTCTGTCACCTGTTACTTGCCTGCATGTTGTTCCATGTGGTTTAATAAAACCTGAGAAATTTCTGTCCCTCCATTGAAAGTTTATGTAACCAGAACTTTTAAGCTTCAAAAAGTTTGTAAAGACTTCATGAAAGTAATCTATATGAATCAAGTGGTTTAATCCATGTCTTCTGAAGTGATATATCACTTTATATGATGAACACATTTAATTTAGGTGCTTAATATTCACATATAAACACTGATTAATGCACATACATACTCTCCAAAATGTAGTGTAGGGTTATTGCATAGAAGAACCATTTTTGATTCCCCCAAATACTTAAGACTTTCTTAAAGGAACCTTTTTTTTTTTTTTTTTTTAATTTGAAG
>NW_015624201.1:213589-215929 GCF_001515625.1 Sinocyclocheilus rhinocerous
GGTTGAGTGTAGAGTTACCCCAGCAGCCGAGCTGAGTAAATACAACGCTTATCCTCAGAGAGAGAGAGAGGACCTAAGTATATGAAACAAGCCCAGCCAGCTTTCAGAGATGAGGACAGGATCGATGAAGGTGGTGGCGTACCACAAACCAAGAGTAAAGATAGAATAGGTGGAGGAACCGGACCACTTGTAGAAAAAATGAATTAAAAATCTGTGGTTTTAGGAAGTCCTGCCTTTTAGTTAAAAGAGCCAAAAGACTCTTTCAGTTGTTTTTTTGTGCCTTTGAGGGATAGTTCAACCAAAAATGTAAACTCTGTCACCTGTTACTTGCCTGCATGTTGTTCCATGTGGTTTAATAAAACCTGAGAAATTTCTGTCCCTCCATTGAAAGTTTATGTAACCAGAACTTTTAAGCTTCAAAAAGTTTGTAAAGACTTCATGAAAGTAATCTATATGAATCAAGTGGTTTAATCCATGTCTTCTGAAGTGATATATCACTTTATATGATGAACACATTTAATTTAGGTGCTTAATATTCACATATAAACACTGATTAATGCACATACATACTCTCCAAAATGTAGTGTAGGGTTATTGCATAGAAGAACCATTTTTGATTCCCCCAAATACTTAAGACTTTCTTAAAGGAACCTTTTTTTTTTTTTTTTTTTTAATATGAAGAACATTTAAAAAATCTAAAATACTTTTTTTCTACTGTAAATAGACTTTTGTGGATTGGAAAGATTCTGTGGATATTAAAGGCTCTTCATTGAACCAAAGAACCTTTTTTCTTATAAAGTGTAGAGTTCATCAAATATTGTAAACGGAAACTGAACCGTACTTACTTCACATGCTGTATTTTCTTTGCAGTGTGAAGACCACACTAGATTGGCAAATCTAACCATAATTTGCTCATAATGCTGTATGAAGACATAGAGCTAGGGTCCCTTGCACTGGTGGTGCAGCTGAAGGTTGTGTCTAAATCACATCAACACTGGTGCTGTACAGTCATTTCCACTAACACAAACAAATCCTAATGGCATCTCAGAGCTTGTTTCAAACTTTGAATCTCATTCATTAGATGCATGGCCCTATCAGAAATCCCCCCTTCACCCGCTCTGACACCTTACATATGGCCTGTTTTAAATGCCAATGCATACAGATTACATGATTTGGCATGTGAACATTAGAGTACATGTTTGTTATTTAACTAATAGTAGAAATATGTGTTTGGATACTGTCACAGATGGCAAAATGTTACCTTGACAGATGGATTTTGTGTGTTTACAGGGTGGCAAGATTCCAATCCGATGGACCGCGCCAGAGGCCATCGCCTATCGCAAGTTCACCTCGGCCAGTGACGTATGGAGCTACGGGATTGTCCTATGGGAGGTCATGTCTTACGGAGAAAGACCTTATTGGGAGATGTCCAATCAGGATGTGAGTAGAGCGGCTATCAGAATAAACCAATGTCTTTCCAGCCAAAATAGATCAGTGTGACATATGTTCGATTTGATTTTAAGAGTCTTTTAAAATGTGCCTTTTGTATTCCACAGAACAAATTACATCTTAAAGGGTTAGTTCAACCAAAAATGAAAATTAGCCCATAAATTACTCACCCTCAAGTCATCCTAGGTGTATATGACTTTCTTCTTTCAGCCGAATCCATAAAAAATTGTCTTTGATCTTTCAAGCTGTTTCATGGCACTCCTTATGACTTAAGGGTGAGTAATTTATGGGCTAATTTTCATTTTTGTGTGAACTAACCCTTTAAGGGGCCATTCACACAGATCCTGTTTTTCCATTCTACTGCACTACTTTTGTATTGTTTTTCTATGTAAATGTGCTAGGCGGATGTGTTTAACCATTGCACTTGTGTCTCGCATCTTTTGCAGTTTCTCACTCATTACACAGCATTCTAAAATTGCAGAATTCTAAAAAGTTACAAGTTCAACTTTTAAAAAAAATCATCTCACATTTTTCAGTTAACCATGATTTACTACAAATAAAAAAAATAAAACAAGGTTACTATAGTTAAACCATGGTAACTACAAATTAACCATGGGTTTGTTACACAAAGTATAGCTTAACCATGGTATTTGTAGTAAAACGTCTCAGGTTACTTATGTAACCATGGTTCCCTGAGTAGGGAACGAGACACTGCATCCTCTAGGGGTCGCTATGGGGAACGCCTCGTCGTGACCCGTGTCTGAAGCATACATTGAAAAAACACCAACTCGTTGGCCGGCGACAGCCATGACGTCACTACCGGTGCGACTATAGTATAAATAAGCGCCGGGAGCACACATCATTCACTTCTTCATCTGAAGCTTGCGTCCG
>NW_015624201.1:217607-226128 GCF_001515625.1 Sinocyclocheilus rhinocerous
CCGGCGCCTATTTATACTATAGTCGCACCGGTAGTGACGTCATGGCTGTCGCCGGCCAACGAGTTGGTGTTTTTTCAATGTATGCTTCAGACACGGGTCACGACGAGGCGTTCCCCATAGCGACCCCTAGAGGACGCAGTTCGAAGTTCCCATGAAAGGGAACTGTGGTTATACAAATGGTAATCAATACGCCAAAAAAAAACAAAAAAAAACATGGTTACTACACTTTTACTAAAATAAACCATGGTTAATTTTTATAAGTGGAGGCCATTCGCACAGAACACTTTTTTTTTTTTTTTTTTTTGCATTTAAAAATGAGAGACACAAGTCAGTTTTCAAAGCAAAAATGCGAGACAGGGCAGTGAAATGGGGAAAAAACGGTCTCGTTTTTTAAAAGTTGTTTTTTAAAACTTGTTTTCCATCTTATGATCTAAAACGTATTTTAATTTAAGCACCGTGTTTTCAGAGCACTATGTCATGTTTGAAATGCTGCATAAGTCATACATGTCCGTCTAGCACGTGTTTACACAGAAAAACAATGGAAAAGTAGCACAGTGGAATGGAAAAACACATTCTGTGTGAATGGCCCCTAAGAGTTTGGAACAACAGTGAGTGAGTAAATAGTCCTTTCTTGGCAAACAATATAATTAAATTAGCAAGATTTTCCATGATCAACCAGCTACCAAGCTTGTTTTGCATGGCTAGACTATTCATGCTGCTCTTAATTAATGAAAATGTTAGCTAGCTAAGGCTAGCTTCACAAAGACATACAATGAGCACCCAATGGCGAAAATGGGCTTTTCAATTCACAGGCCAAGAGAAACTATTATGCTATACTTATTATAGAAAGTTAAGAACAAGAGCCATGTGTGGAATTGTGGTAAATGTGTAGTGGTTTGTTATGAAATCTTGTTGTGTTGACATTGTTATTAGTTCTTTAGCGCTGACCCTGAGCAGTGCCCTTGTTGCTGCAGTTCAGTAACTTCACCCTGAGCAAATAAGGCCCTGAGAGTTTATTTGAACTGGTTTATGGCAGCGCTGATGATCGAGTGATGAAAAGCAAAAGGGAGCTACAGATCTGGAGCACTTGGCAATTGATTTTGTGTTGTTGCATGAATGGAAGTGCTTTATTTTTGTTTCATCCTACTGGATGGTGACAGTTGGCATGCGTGGAAGAAATATGTCCTGAGGAGCTCAAAGGACAGGAAATTGAACAAAATAGTGCCTCATCTTTAAAGAAATAGTTCACCCAAAAATCCAAAAATGGAAATTCTGACAGAATTTACTCACCCATATGTTGCACCAAACTTTTATGTTATAATTTTTTTCTGTGAAACACATAAGGAGATGAGAAGGCGCGGTCACATTTATGGTTGTTCGCCAATTTTCACAGGCGAAATCCAGTCATTTCAATAGGAATTAATGAGTGAGGGTGAAAAATTTCCCAACACAGAAAAATATCCCCATTTCGCAACAGATTCATATTGAAAACTGCTTGGTTTGGAAGGGACCTCTGTGTGAGTTGTGCTTCATACATCGTTGCAATATTTGGCAATGGACAATTAAACTTTTTTGCCTGGAAAACTTTGCTAATGTGACCGCACCTTCAGACAGAATGACAGAACTTCAGCTTAACGATATTTTCTCATGTGCTTCAGGTGATAAAAGCAGTGGATGAGGGTTATCGTCTTCCCCCACCCATGGAATGCCCTGCCACGCTTTACCAGCTGATGCTAGACTGCTGGCAGAAGGATCGAAACAACCGGCCAAAATTTGAGCAGATTGTCAGCATCCTGGACAAGCTCATCCGCAACCCCAGCAGTCTCAAAATCACGGCCAGCACCGCGTCCAGGTATGTCACCCAGGAGGACTGGCTCTGGACCGAGCCCTAGATGCTTGTTCTGATCCCAAATTGCCTTCTGCTGTTTCTTTGCTTCTTATCACGTTCAGATCATCTTCTCATGCTCCCTAATGAGAGGAAATGCTCTCTCTTCCTCCTGAACTCTAATTTGTATCTTTCCCTCAGGTCTAGATTAATCACACACTCCTACAGCTGGCCACATACAGTTATGACTGACTTGTTCTTGAGGCCGTGTTATTTTCTGCAGATTATTTTTCTAGACAAAATTGGTTTACTTTTGGAGCCAGTTTGCAGAAACAGTCCTCAGTAAGACAGGCAGTGTTTGTGATAAACATTTGCTGACGTCCTGTTTCTCTAGTATACAGGATGTAGTACTAATGTTATTCAAAGTATTATACACAACGTGGTCAAAAGTTAACACCCCCTTCTGGGTAACGGATTTGCCAAAACCCCTTTATTCTTATGAAGTCTTACTCATGACATTCTAGATTTGTGTTCGTTGTGGTAACAGTTTGGGAAAGATCCTTTTTCTGTTCCAGCATGACAGTGCTCTTGTGCAAGGTCTATTTTGAAATGAGTTGACACTTTGCGGTGTGGAAAAACTTTCTGCAAATTCCTGCACAAAGTCCAAAGTCCAGACTTGAACCCCACTGAACACCTTTGGGATGAATTGGATTGGTGACTGTGAGCCACCAGTATCTCCCAGTGTCAGTTCCTGACCTCACTTTATGCACTTTTGACCATATTGTTTATTTGTATTACAAGGCTTTTATGCATCCTGATGTTACCAGATCGCACATTCATCTGGCAAATCTATGGTTAGATTTGCCAATCTAGATTTGAGAACATGGTGTTCTTCGGGAGTATGTGGGAGTACTTCACGGTGTCTGTCAATTAATATTTAATCTCAAAATAATTTTTCTCAAAATAAATTCCTACTCTACTTTCCTCTGCTGCAATAAGGCTCAATTCACTAGAGTCTGTTACGGGTTGCCCCGTGTGGTGTGGACGTAAGTGGTACAACCAGTAGCTCTATTATTATGAAGTATGTAACAGTGACTAATGGTTCCTTAAGAAAGTGAAAATGGGTCCCAGGGAGTTAGCATGTAATTTTCCTGATTGGCTTTTAACATGGCCGATTGGGGTCCAGCGCTGGGCCCAGGTGATTTATGGCTCTCCGGGCGAGACACACTCTGAGGTTCCGCTGCCGCCGGTCTGCAGTCACAGCTGCGTCCAAGCCCTTGCACTTCATTTATCTACATGCCCTGCATGCTAATGGGGCAGCATCCCAGCCATTAGGCCTAAAGGCCAGACCCGGAAAGAGATGGCGTGCAGATGCTCGGAAGTAAAATGTCGGCACTCTCGGGATGAGAGTAGGTGCATGATCCCAGAGCCTTTTCACAGCAAGAGATGCATTCTTGTCCGTGACGAAGCTACCCAGATGTTTCTCTGTGAGGAACGTCCTCCCTCCTTTCCCATCCCTAGAGAACTTTAAAAACATAATACTAAGCAGCCTCGGTTATTTAGAGGTCACTACATCAGAGGGGAGAGAGGAAAGCAAAAGAAAAGAGAGGGAACCAGCAGAGAGGCCGAGTGTTTACCTCTCTTCTTCCTCTCCCTCTGGCCTGTTGTGCTCCTGTCGACTGACGCCTCAGATCTCTGACGCCAGTAGCTGATGCAGTCAAATGCAGTGTGTATACACCAGAGTTTAAGCTATCACTTCTATACCCAACAACAAAGATTTTCTTTTTCACATTGTGAGTTTATGATAAGGATGCAGCTACACATCACAACAAACAAAAGAGGACTGGACATCTCTTGGTTTTCCTCTCTACTTTTTTTTCCCCCATGTTGACCTTTATAATTTCAAATACAGTTTATTTATCATATTACCATAGTAATACGTAAGTAGCTGAGTGAGTCAGTTAACTGTGATTAATCCTTCCCACCCCCCCGCATTTAACATGGTAATAAATGAAAGAACACTAAATAATAGGCCCACTTGTAAATATTAGGTTCTGCAGTTTGTTTGGGTGACAATTATAGCATCAATTTACACTATATAAAACTTTGAATAGAATTGGAAATACAAATATATAAACAATAATAAAAGAACTTTACCATATTTTGTAGACATAATTGACTGTGATTTTTTAAAATTATTTAATTAATTTATAAAAATTAAGATAGAACCCATTTAATTAAAAGGGTTATAAAATATGTTTTATTTACTGTTTTTATGTGCCATAATTAAGTTTAGAATTTAGTTTTCTTTGACAAGTTTAATGAAATTATTATTATTATTTTTTTTTTGTTACTAACTGTTTGCTGTGTTCTGTTTTGTGATTTCTTAGTACTGTGTTCTGTTTTGTGATTTTGTTGTTTTGCTTTGCTTTGCTTTGCTTTGTTTTGTTTTGTTTTGTTTTGTTTTGTTTTGCTTTGTTTTGTTTTGCTTTGTTTTGTTTTGCTTTGCTTTGCTTTTTGTTTTGCTTTGCTTTGCTTTGTTTTGTGTTTCATTTGGTACTTACTGTACCTTTAAGACTAAATGTAAACTTGCATGTGAAATTAGATACAGCAGTGCTGTGCACATAGTTACAAGCTGCAGGTTTGATGTTAAGTCCAATGTAATCTTCGCTGTCTCATCCTTAAATATAAGTCTTTTAACAAAGCTGCATCACGTTTAGAAAGGTTCACAAAACAACTGGCACATAAATGTGCTGCTCCAACTGTGAAGGTTAGACTAAAACGATCAAAGACATTGTTAAAAATAAACTTCAACCACTCTCTCCTGACATTAGAAAAGGATTTCTAAAGATCCTGAGTGCATCGGTGCAGTACTTGCAGACAGCTCTATTCAATGAGCTGTGTCAGCACTTACTGATCCTGTTTGCCAAGTAATTTGGATCCATTCAGCATTCTTTTCCAGTCAACTCAGCGTACATTGTTCTTTTATTTTCATCACACAGTAATGGAACACTGGGAACATGTGGATCTGAGTGCACTTCCTGCTATCTTAATTTGTTTATTTACATGAATATAAATATCAGTCACCAAAGGAATTGTAATCTCATTTGCGTCTGTTCCCCTGGTTCCAATCACCTGAATTGTGGATTTCAGATGCTGTGACATGATCACTTGTATTTATAACATCTATCTTTTATCTAGCATGCCCATACATTGGTTGTCAGAAACTGCAGAGACCTCAAATGAAGACCTCTGAATATCTGTACCTTTAAGAACTACCTAAATATCTTTCTATAATATTTAGTTCTAATTTTATATTAGTATTAGGATGATTTTAAACAGGCTATATTTTAAGTCACATTTAAATAAAATTTTGTATGCAAGGAATGCATTTTTTAATTCAGTTATTTTTTAAATTAATTTTAGTTTTTGAATTTTTTTTTTAATAAATTTTAGATGTATCATTAAAATGTTTTGTTTGACACTTTCACAATCTGGAATTGCTTTCATAATGTTGTTTTTAGAGGGCAACTCAATGTGATTACGTTATAAATTGTCCATATTTTCCCACCCACATGAAAAAAAATATTATAGCAATTTATAGTAAATTCTATAGTGTTTTTGAACCATACTATAGTAAAGTGTATTATACTGTATATATTATAGTATTTACAACACTTTGTTAATGAATGCTACAGCATACTGTAGTATTAACTATAGTGAACTGATAAAATATAATAAACACTGTAGTATACTTTAGTTTTTACTACAGTAAACTGTAGTGTATTGTAATATAATATACCCTAGAGTTGTAGAAATCTTAGTATAGTATTGGGTAAAATAATTTGTTTATATTACTATAGTTGTTATATTACCACAGCAACTAGAATTAGAATTACCACAACAAATTAATTCAAGTACTTTACTATAGTATGGTTCAAAAACACTATAGTTTTTACTATAAATTACTATAGTATTTTTTCATGTGGGCATAAAAGGATTACATATAAACATTTCCATACTGTATCTGCCAGTAACATGTTAAAAGTTTGTTGATTTAATTGAGTAGCTAATTAAACTTCACTTATATATACTGTATTTTTGTGTAGGTCTATAAATGCTTTGGTTAATAAGTTAGCCTTTTACCCATGCAATAAACAATGGAAACTAGTATTGGAATGTGAACAATGGGAAGTCATCAGAAACAGAGATGTCTGTGTATTCGAATAAACATTCCTAAATGTATTGCTTTCTTCCTACGGAATGCTTGCCATAACACAGATGGAGAGAATCAGTCCCACTTCTCTGCAGGTATTTCCGTATTGAGACCTTGGATGCAAGCTTGCATATCGGGTTTGAATGCCTTTGTGTTTAGCCTTTGCTTGCACTTTTATAAGCTTGTTTTTCTCCATAAATGACATTTGTCAAACGTGATGGGACTTGCAGACGGCCACAACTTCAGTGTTGTATTTTTTTCAGCATCAGCGAGTTGTGATCTCTTAAAAAGCTGTTGTGTATTAGTTCTACAAAAGTATTCTGCAAATGAAAGTTACTTGTGCTTAATTTCTGTTGGGCTGCACAAACAAATACTTTAATATTCACAATTCAACTAACAGTACATTCTCTGTTTTTCATCTCTTCTCAGACCGGTGAATCTGCTTCTGGACAGGACCAGCACTGACATCACTTCCTTTCACACAATGGGTGATTGGCTGGAGAGTGCGAGGACGTTGCCATGTAAAGATGCATTCCGTGGGGTCAGCTACAGCTCCTGTGATACACTGGCCAAAACCTCAGCAGAGTAAGAGTATTTTACTATACAGCCTTTCTCTTTTTTCTATTATAAAACTAAAATCTACACTACCGGTCAAAAGTTTGGAATAATAACAATTTTTTAATGTTTTCAAAAGAAGTCTCTTACTCCCACTAATGCTGCATTTATTTGATTAAAAATACAGTTAAAACTATATAGTTTTACAGTTACATTGTGAAATAGTTTTCTATATTAATATACTTTAAAATGTAATTTATTCCTGTAATGCAAAGCTGAATTTTCAGCATCATTACTCCAGTATTCAGTGTCACATGATCCTTCAGATAATCATTATAATATGATGATTTGGTGCTCGGTTATTTACAAAAAAATTCAAAAGTTACATTATACATTTACATTATAAATGTCTTTACCTTTCATCAATTTAATGCATCCTTGCTGAATAAAATAATTTATTTTAAATTAATTACATTTTTAAATATATTGGAAAACAGTTATTTTAAATTGTAATAATATTCCACAATATTGCCGTTTGTACTGTATTTTTTATCAAATATATGCAGCCTTTCAACAACATTAAAAAAGTTTTAATTATTCCAAACTTTTGAATGGTAGTGTATTTTTGTGAACAATCTTAAGTGCAAACATACTTTTGTTTATACTGTGCATATCATCAGTTTTGAAGGAACAGTCGAACATGAAAATTCTGTAATTTTCTCATTTGCTTGTTGTTTAGACCCAAATGATATTCTTTCTTCCATGAAACAAAAAAAGGGATTTTTTTATCGTCAGTTTTGATGTGTTTATTCCCTTATTTGGTCATTCTTCTATTATAATTGTCCCTGTGCTTAAGGGTTAGCATTCTGTACTTTGAAGTCCAAGGCAAAAGACAAGTGATATAATTTAAGTTCGTTGGCATAAAACAGTTTAAAACCAATGCAGAAGACGATGACAAATTTATTTACAGATCAGTTTCCAGTAAATGAAGCCCAGTTTTGGCTAATCCTTTAAAGGTGGCCATTACATTTGTTATTAATCTCCAGTGACAGTGCTTTAGTAATGTTTTCTTCTATTGTAATCCAATAAATGGAAGAAGAAGAAAAACAAAACCTCTTTTGCCAAAAATAAAAGTGCTGTCCTCCTATAATCCCCAGTCTTGGAAGCGATCTAACGGCTTGAGTTGGGCACATTCCCCTGAGTCAAACAAATTTCTAATAATATAGACTCTATTCTGCTCCACAGTATGGGTCTGCATTTATGGGAAATGCTTTGTAGATGCTGATTAGGAACCTTGCCTTGCCTGGTTAGCATCTCCTAAAACCACTTTTCGATTCCAATGACGGGGGTTTTGACAATGTAAATAATTTGACATTCATAACTTGAGGATGATCAAAGGGCCGGTCTGGGAACAGTGGCAGTGCTGTGCTGCATGTTGCCCTTAGGACTAAACATCTAAACACTCAGCAGTCTGTAATTAAGGCTGCTTGTGGTTATATTTTGTTCAGATGTCAGCGTAAATAATCGCATGCAAATAGCGGCCATCATCCATGACCCAGATTGGGTTATTTAACATGCAGTTCGTCTCTCAGTGTTTGGCCTTCGGTAGTGAGTGGACACCACCACTCTTTGACTGACCACAGAGTTAAAACAATTATTTTTGTGAATTTTAAGGGCAAATATGTTGATTTATATGCTTTAACTGCTGAAAAGACCAAGATCACCATTATATATATATATATATATATATATATATATATATATAACTTATTATAAGTTTTGCTGGTAAACAGCATCCATCAACTAAGCCAACATCAAACCATCACTAACCAGCCAAAGCGAAACCACACCAGAATAAACCACTACTCAGTAGTGTATAAAGTACCTGAAAGCCATACTCAAGTAAAAGTACAGATATCTTACCA
>NW_015624201.1:226146-236219 GCF_001515625.1 Sinocyclocheilus rhinocerous
GTTGGCAAAATTGAGCAAAAACAAGCAATATTATGTCTAAAATGTAAGTCACTTATTGCTTTATTGAACTTGTATAAGATGATTATTATATGTGTTCATGCTGAAAAACGGTACTCTTTGTGTGATACAGATTGTTAAATAAATTAAATTATATAAATATATTTTAGCATTTTTGCCATCTACAATTTAGAATGCCTGGAATTTTTAGTTTTAATATATTAATAAATCAATGTGCGTGCACTCTGTGTGTGATTTGGTGAGCCTACTATAGCCTATTTTTAGAAGTCTAACTTAAAAGCGCCAGACCACTGATTCGTCAAACCTGATTTCCTGCAGTCCATGTGCTTCTGACTTCTGACTATTTTGTAGTAAATAACGAATATGCTTCGGGGAAATGTATCGGAGTAAAAGTATACATTTTAATTAGGAAATGTAGTGGAGTAAAAGTAAAAGTTGGCTGAAATATAAAAACTTAAGTAAAGTACAGATACTCCCAAAAAATACTTAAGTACTGTAACGAAGTATTATTACTTCGTTACATTACACCACTGCCACTACTAACCAGGCTAAAACCAGCACCAAATCAGTTCTAGACAGCATATTAACCAGAATTTAACCACATAAACAAGCACCGAAGTAAAAGCACACCAACATTAAGCAATACTAACCAGTGACAAGTCAACACTAACAAGCATAAAAAAATTTAAAAAAAGACCAAAAGACCAGCATTGCACCAGCATGGGAATTTATATTGGTCTTTTCAGCAGTACTGCACCAATTTGAGAGCCTTCAATAAAGATAAAGATTGACATCTCAAAAATTGCTTCATAAAATTGTTCAAATTTAAATAAGCTATTGGTGTTTAATGGGTCTACCAGGAAGATGAAGAATCGCAAGAGAGAGATCATTATTGATGATTCAGTCACTTATCACTTTACCTTGGTTGTGTTGTTGTTGGGGATATAGTAAGTTTACCAGATGTTTGGCCTCTTACTGCAATTTCATGTGAAATTGTGCAGAACGTTAGGCTCTTTATTCTATCATTGAAGGTTTTTCCTTATTTAGCACAAGTCGCATTAAAACTGTAGACAAATCTGAATTGATATAGCAGGCAGCGTGCAATAGTTATACTTTCTTGTGTCTTGTTGAGTTATTTCTGGTAAAACAACACATTTTCTTTGAAAAATGGAAGTTAATAGAATTCAAATGACACTTTTTTTCATATTATATAGTAAATAAGTTATAAATTGTCACTTAAAACAAAGCTCCAGTTTTTTTTATTTTTTTTTATGTGTTTTGCTTAGTATACTTCGGGGAAAAAAACTGAAATTAAAAAAATATATATAAGAGTATATATTTTCAGTCTTTTATGTACTTATCAAAGAGGCCTATACTTAAGTATACTTAGTTTATACTGAGAAGTATACAGAAAAGTCAAAGTATATTTGGCCTATAATTGTGATTTATATTCACTGGGCGCTGAGATACAAAGCGATTTGCGCTACGCTGGCCAGAGCGAAATAGGCGGAGTTATCAAAACTTTTACCGGGAGTTCTATTTGGATGCCCCGTATCTATTGGCCGCACGGGTAATCGTCACAGAGCCAGCTGCAAAAGTTGAACAATTTTGAACTTTGACCGCTACGCGTGCGCTTTGGTCGACGCAGCAACAAACCGTCCTCGCGCGGTGCAAGCCATTGAAATGAATGGGTTTCATAGCGCAGTGCAGCGCTTTCCGCGTCCTGTGTGAAAGCCGCTTAATCTCTATAATTTAATATTCTAAGTATGCTTGGCTTGTAATTGTGTTTACTCTTTTGATAGTGTGGCCTATTTTTAATTTTTTCTACACATATTGGCTTCTTTTAGGTACTCCAGCATATGTTTTACCTCCTGATAAACTTACATGTTCAAGTTTATAATAACAAGTCAGCTTTGGGTGCAATAGTTTAGAGTAAAATACTACATGGGTGGAACTAAACTTGATATTTTTGTACACAGTGCTATTAACCTACACAGAACAGATCGACATTTGGATCATTTTATTATTAATTATTTTATGGTGTGTGTAAACTATATGCATGATTTTTAGTTCACTGAAAGAAAATTTACAAGTAGTAACTATACAAACTATTAAACTGGTTTACTGAGTGTATAATTCAAAGTTTCTTTTATAAACTAAAAAGTGAGCTAGACATACAGTATAGCTAGTAAACTAAGGGTGCTTTCACACTAGCACTTTTGGTGCGCACCCGGGGTCCAGCGAGGGCTGGGGGAGGGGGGAGCAATCGAACTCGGGTTCGGACCAAGCAATCGAACCAAGTGTGAAAGCACCCTAATAGTACCCCTATAAGTTTACTTGAAGTATAGTTCACAGAGTAGTTACAAAAAAGAAGAACTTAGATGTAAATTAGTTGTATACTCATTGTCTACTGTTATAGTATAAACAATAAAACTTTTACCAAATTAGTCCAAGACGTATTGAAATTGTACACTTTCAAGTGTACTACTAGTACATTGATTTTAGTATACTTGCTACATAAAGTATATTTTGGAAAACACTAGGGCTTTACTACTAAAAAGACCTTGAAATATACTTCTTTTTTGTAATGGATTTTTATAAAAAGAAAATAATTTGACCAAACTAGTTTGCATTTCTGTTTTCTTAAGCGACAAGATGTCTTACAGCTGTTATAATGGTATAGCAGTTACTTCTTGATTTCAGCTGTTTGCAATCACAATGTATCCTAGCATTTTAATTAGCATTACAGACAACATGCCTCTGAATTTGTTAAATCTGCTTTATTGAAGCTTGAATTTGACTCTGTAGTAGATCAAACGACTTTTGTCACACAGAAATGTAGCAGGCCTGTCTTGATTGACATTGTGAGCATTTGTTTGGCTGATGTCAGTGCATTAGCAGTGCATTGACGATAAACAGCCTGTGTGTCAGTCGATCTAAAGCTGTATTCTGCCCATAGAATCTGTCTGACTGAAATCAGACCAGCAGCCACGTGTCCTGAGTGGGAGCCGTCCATGGGAATTACAACACTTTAAAGCTTAGAGACTGGATGGTGGGTTCTGATCGTAGCTTTTCTGTTACTGGCTGCTCCCTCAAGCTTTTGCTTGCGCTCATGTCCAGATCAGGACTTAATCGCTGCTGCACCTTCTAGAAGTGTTTCTAACAGAACTCGTGCCTGAGGTGTGCATAGATTGTAACTTAGATTATAACTTAAACCTGCTTGCACTAATATGCTATAATGATCTTCACTGCACATCTTTTGCATCCCTTGATCTGACAATACTAAGAAAAATATTTTTTGTTGTTGTTGTTTTGCAAAAGCTTCTGTATTTGAGGTGTACATTAAAGTGATTGGTTTGCCACATTTTTGCAATGCACAGTCGGATCTAATGGGAAAAACGTGACTTAATATGAGTTTTTGTAAAACCTGAAATAGGCAGTACAAATTGCTGCAGTTTCCATTAGAAATGTCCATTGAGTTGAATTTTATTTTATACAGAGGAGGCCTTAACAAAGCTAAACAAGTCAAGCATGTCAACAAATAATATTCTAGTGACTTAAATACCACATACAGGAATAATTTTTTCAGCCTAATTAAATATAATTGTAGACCTAAAATTCAACCAGAGAAGAGATCACTACAGAGAGTGGGTCAAACCCAAAACGCAAGCTCTATCAGTAGGTCTTAAAATAGATTTACAACAAAAATTTGTTTCTGGATAGTTGGCCAAAATTAAAAATCTGTTTTAACTTCTGCCTGTCCTGCCAATATTTCCACTGGCCTGGCACAAATATTATAAACTGTTAGTTTGACCAAATATTTTATGTTTAAATTAGATTATTATTATTATTATTATTATTATTATTATGTGACATATTTAAATTAAACAAATATGCAACTACAATATTCATTATTTTAATCCAAAATATTAATATCCAATAATTATTTTAATCACACATCCAAAAGTGTGAGGTTATTTTTTTTTTTAAGAAATTAATACTTATTTCTGTATTATTTTATTTATATTAAATTGAAAGTTACAATACTATTACAAAACTTTCTGTTTCAGATAAATTCTGTTCTTTTGAACTTTTGTATTCATCAAAGAATCCTTAAAAAAAAAGTACAGTTTCCACAAAAATATTAAGCAGCACAACTGTTTTCAACACGATAATAAGAAATGTTTCTTGAGCAGCAAATCAGCATATTTGAATGATTTCTGAAGGATCATGTGACACTGAAGACTCGAGTAATGATGCCAAAAATTCAGCTTTGCATCACAAGAAAAAAATTATATTTTAATATACAGTTGTGCCCATAAGTTTACATACCCATTGCAGAATATGCAAATATGTTAATTATTTTAACAAAATAAGAGAGCTCATGAAAATTGCTAGTTTTTTTTTATTTAGTACTGTCCTGAATAAGCTATTTCACATAAACAATCACATGTTTATATATACACCACAAGAAAAAATAATAACTGAATTTATAAAAATGACCCGTTCAAAAGTTTACATACCCTGAATCTTAATACTGTGTGTCATTTCCTGGATGATCCACGACTGTTTTTCTGTTTTGTGATAGTTGTTCATGAGTCCTGGGTTGGTCCTGAGCAGTTCAACTGCCTGCTGTTCTTCAGAAAAATCCCCCAGCTCCTGCACATTCTTTGGTTTTCCAGCATCTTCTGCATATTTGAACCTTTTTCAAAAGTGACTGTAGGATTTTGAGATACATCTTTTCACACTGAGGACAACTGAGGGACTCATATGCAACTATTACAGAAGGTTCAAATGCTCACCGATGCTCCAGAAGGAAAAACCATGAATTAAGAGCCTGGGGGTGAATTGTTATAATTTTTTTCTTGTGGGGTATATATAAACATCTGTTATGTGAAATAGCTTATTCAGGACAGTACTGAATAAAAAATAACATGCAATTTTCATGACCTCTCTTATTTTGTCAAAATTATTAACATATTTGCATATTCTGCAAGGGGTATGTAAACTTATGAGCACAACTGTATATATAGAAAACATTTAAATTTTATAATATTTCATAATATTACAGATTTTACTGTATTTTTTATCAAATTAATGCAGCCTTGGTTAGCATAAGAGACTTATTTGAACAATAGTGTATATTCTGAACCCATGCAATAACTTTATTTGAACAGAACAAATTTTACTCATTACTCCTCATAACCTTGTCGCAGTGAAAGTAAACAGCTTTTTTAGCACCATTGCTGTTCATTTCACCTGTGAACTACAGCGACAGTACATGCAGCAACGCATTTTACGCATGTAGAATCACGTTTTTCCTATGAGACCAAGTCGGATATGTGCACACGGGATGAACTCATCCATATGGTAAGTCTGGAGAGTCTATCCACGATTGTAAATAATCCAAGCTCCTGTCAGCTGTTGCATGGATCTCATTAAATGAAAAATGTCGTTCTTTTTCCCTCCGGGGTAACCCTGACAGTGCTGTTCCTTTCAAATCACAGTAGAAATAACCGACTCAGAAAATGAAGCAGCTACTCCAATTTCTCATCACAGGAAGCTGTAAATCAGCCCAGTGTTTAAGTTATAACACAAAGTCTGTCCAGCTCCTCAGCTTATTGTATGCGTATGGCAGCATGGTGTCCTCCTGGAATACTTCGGCCTACATGACTGACACAAGCGTTCTGAGGCAGCTCGCCGCTGCGGGCTTGTCATTAATGTCACCGTATGTCAAACCGTGAGCGCTATATTACCCGTCCTCACTGTCTCTTTCTCCTGTCTGACACGCAGGGACTTCAAGAAAGTTGGTGTGACGATCGTTGGACCTCAGAAGAAAATCATGAGCAGCCTAACAACACTTGAAACACACTCAAAGAACGGTCCAGTTCCTGTGTAAAATTAAAAACGAGCGACTGAAATGAAAGACACCTAAACGAGATTGATGCTGCTTTGGCTTTAACAGACAGGAAGTAAATATTAAACGAAAAGAGGAAGTGGATCTACAATTCTTGAACACATGTGCGAAGCAGAACAACCTTCCTGGAGAAAGATCACGTCTTCCCGGGCACGAGGTGCAAAGACGATGAGCCAGCGATTATCGGCGAGAGAGGCGGAAGAATGCGGGCCTCGTGTTTAGGAGTCTACGGTTACGCCGCATGGCTCCTCCTAGAGGACGGAAGCCGGTCCGATCCGAACGGATTTAACGAAGAGCTCTTCACATGTGGCAGGGGAGCATTAAAAAGCCTTCAGGAAAAACTTTGCATAAGCATCTGTCTTCCTTTCGGAAGGTAGCACTTCAGAGAGGCAATAGCTTGCACCCCAGAGTTTTGGTGGTTTCTTGTAGAAAAGCCCCTTTTATTAATTCTTCTGAAGAACGGCAGGAGAAATACAGCTGGTTACTGTTAGAGCAATCTGGTGATGCTTGTTAGGATCTGACACGTTTGGCTATATATTTCATAATTAACCATTAATCTGCAAGTGCAGAGAGCCATTCTCCAGAATCAGGGATTTAGTAGCGGAGACCTTGGGTAAACATGCCATTTTAAAGGTTTATTTGTTAATGTAGCCCATGACATGTTTGTTTGCACCACTGTGTTCAGATGATATATTAATTCATTATCAAATAAAAACAGTACAATATAAAGAAAATAAACTGTTTACTAGAATCAGTAACAGTCATAATGCATCACATGAGAAAAGCAGACAGAATAGAGTGATGATGTGTTTTTGCAGGCCAACCCAAATGTTAGTATCACCAATAGGACTTTGCCATTGGTTTTTGGATTATTGCTGAAAATAGGCTCTTACACTTCCAGAGCTTATTTTAGGCGTTTAACCAAAAGTCCATTCACAAAATCTATTGACGATGGAAGCGGAAGTGCTAAAATGCGAACTTGTTTCTAAATTTTGACCTGCAAATATATGTCATCCCTGCAACTCTCTATACCAGCAGGATTTGGACTCAGATATGATTAGGTAAATGGGCTGTGTTCGAAATAAAATACTAGCTTACTACATACTGAACACTCCCCGTTTTGTTTAGTATGTGAAACAAAAGATTTTACAGCAACATGTTAAATAATTGTCACGTGACCTCATCTTGGTTAAGTCAGCGACATCCAATTATCAACTTGAAAATAAATCAGGTTCCATCGCATTTTTAATCCAATTATGTGTAAAATTCATACTGAAATCATTTTGACTTGATTTCAATTTGACTTGATTCACCTCAGATATGGCTTCACTTTTCGTTTATCCCCACAGATGCTCTCCATTCTGGCAACACCTACTTTTCCCAATCCAAATCAGTTCCCAATTGATTAAACAAAGTCCCACCCTCCATTTTTTTCTCATTGAATATCCTGGAATCAGATTATGGAAAGAAAATTAGTTGTGAATGTCACTTCACATTGAGTTTAACATTTGGCAACCAATCAAATAATGAGTCAAGAAAGATAATTAAAGTCCCCATGAAATCAAAATGAAAGTTTTTTGGGTGTTAGTATCAATATGTTAGTCTTAAGGTTATCTATAAGGCAGTGTGCTCCAAAACAGTGACAAAATTCGCATTTAGAAGATATAAGCATTCAAAGCTTGCAGTTCGTCACTTCCGCCAAAACGGCTCAACGATTAGCATTTCAGGGGACCTTTAAATATCACTTGTGATTTTATCTTTTTTCTAAACTAGTTCACCTAGAAATTAACATTTGGTCTTCATTTACTCACTGTCACGTCAATCCAGACCTGGCTTTATTTCTTATGCAGAACATAAAAGAAGATATGAGATTTTTTTTTTTATATATATAAAAAATCAATGCAATGTGCAGAGAAGTCAATGTGCACCAAAACTGTTTGGTAACCAACATTATTCAAAATATCTTTTGTCTTCCACAAGCAAAAGAAATTCATCCAGCGTTGGAACTTTTTGGGGTGAACTATCCCTTTAAGCGCAAAACCCACCCCACAGACGATTTCATTGGTCGACTCAATCATAAGAGGTTCAGATGTTTCAGGCAATCAGTGCTGTTGACCAGACCAATGAAATCCACGGGGCAGATTTTACGCTGAACTGGATTGTGAAAAAATAACTCCAATATTACAGCTACTTGCAGTATTTAATTATGCTGGAAATGGAAGATCAAATCAAGCATGTTGCATTGTGGGATACAATATTCTGTGCAACTCTGTTGAATACTGCACATTTTGCCTGGAGATTCCATGCATACAGAACATTTGCATACTGTGCGCAGTATATAAAATATATTATATACTTCAGGAGTAGTAAGAGTAGTGCTATTCCGTACATTACCATGCTCTGTGATTTTCTGTAGTGAAATTCACTTTGAGATCAGGGCTATGAAATCTTCCAGAAGTTTCATGTGGAGGGTTATTCAAAAAAAGGACAGCTGTGTTCTGATCAAGTATCATTAGTCTTCAAAATACAAGGTTCTTCATCATTTATTAGTTTGAGACTGAATATGGGCTTAATATCATTATCCGAATATTTTCTTAAGACACCCTGATCATAAAATCAAAAAAAGAGCACTAATGGTGCACAAATGACGGTCTGACCACGTACTGCACTACCTTATGAAGGAACAGTCCATTTTTCCTCTTCGTCCCTTTCATTCTGCCTGTAAATGTTGCTTTCTCCCTGCTGTTAGCATGTGCATATGTGAACCGGACCTGTGATGATAGCACTGGTGACTCTAGAGGTATTATCATTTACCCGGCCATCCCTTTGTACAAATGTCTGTATGTATGTATAAAAGAATGAACAAAATATCTGTGCAACCTTTACAAAACCCATTTGTATGATATTTTATGTTATTTTGTATTATATTTGTTTTACATAAAAACAATTATAATGACTTATTATTTATTTCTTAACAACAAACCACCATACACAGTGCAGATTTTTTTTTTTTTTTCGTAGCATTCAGTAAGTTGACAAGGTTATGTTTTGACCATATCAGTGTTTTTATATTTTACTTTGTTGAAGATGATGTTTTGAAGAGCAATACTGTTTTGCGTCCTGTTCCCCTTCTTTAGATGTACGTGTGTGAGTGTGTAGATGGCCTTGTCTACTAATGTAAAATGATTTGTAGTGGAAACATTTATATTTTTATAATAAACATTCTCAAAATATTTTCTAAAGAATGAATGCTAAGAAGAAAGTGTCTCGCTTTGCTGTTTGTTTTGCTTACACACACACACATTCACACACACCCTCTCTGATAAAAAACATACATTATAGTGAATAAAGTAACAATGTTTTTTTTTTTATATTAAGCTACTGAAAAATATATTTAGAAAAGACGGAAAACACCTCACTTTTCTGATTAAGATTTTTAATTGATTAAATTAATTGAAATTAATTTAGAAAATGAATGAATGAATGAAAGGTAAAAGTGTAGTTGTAACTGTAATAAACAAGAAACAAGAAACAAGAAAAACAAATTGTTATATATTGTAAAATGTTTAATGACTATAAAATGTCAAGCGGTATAACAAAGTATTTATGTATAATTTAATTGTATAATAATACATAATTATATAATAATTTTAAAACATTTTCTGTAAGGAACATGCAGGGTGTATATATATACACACAGTGCTGTGAAACGATTTTTGCCCCCTTCCTGATTTTTTTTTTGCATGTTTGTCACACTTAAAAGATTCAGATCATCAAACTAATTTTTATATTACACAAAGATAATGCAAGTAAATACAAAATGCAGTTTTTATATGATGATTTCATTTATTAAGGGAAAAAAGCTGTCCAAACCTACCTGGCCCTACGTGAAAAAGTAATCGCCCCCTTCTGTTAAATCATGAAAGAACTGTGATAAACCACACAGAAAGCTGAGTTAAATTTCACTAGCCACACCCAGGCCCGATTACTGCCAGACCTGTAGAATCAAGAAATCACTTAAATAGAACCTGTCTGACAAAGTGAGGCATGCTTAAAGAGCAACACATCATGCCGCGATCTAAAGAAATTCAAGAACAGATGAGAAACAGAATAGTTGACATGCATCAGCCTAGAAAGG
>NW_015624201.1:236261-247293 GCF_001515625.1 Sinocyclocheilus rhinocerous
GTGTGTGTGTGTGTGAGATAATTATTAATTGTACTAAACTCTGTGATTAAAAATGAATATATAAATCACAGTTAAAAATAATTAATAAATCATTAAAATTAAAAATTATATTTCATTGATATTTTTTTTTTATTTCACTGAATGTGAAGAAGATATGTTTTCATTCATATAATTCATTGTCTGTATTAATTGTATTTTTATAATATTTTAATGACTTACTAGATACAAATAATTAAAAAAATTAAATCAAATCGGCAAGTCATAGACCTATACAGTATCCTTTCATTGTGGGAATTCCTAGTTCTTCTAAATTTATCAGTATAAATAGATTAATTTGTGCAAGTTCTTCATCAACACCTCAAAAGAGTGAATGTCAGCACTGTGTTTTGGGCTCTCAGCAGGTGTGAAACGCTCACAGGCAGTCTGATCTGGGTCACAGATTCTGCTAGGCTCAGATAAGACTGAAACACACTATTATGTTTAGGCCTCAGGGAGCCCCACATGGCTGCTCTTTAGACGCTGCTCTGGACACATGCACTATACAGTGGGTGGCTAATAGATTTATTAAGGTCATCTCTGTGGTGCATGGACCGTAAATGAACACCTGCGGATGCACCACCCACTTTGGACAAACAACTATTATAGGATCAATGATAAGTAAGGATGCCTCAGATGATGAATAAGAGTGAAAAAAAAAATCTAGTTTATGATGTGCCAAAAAAAATGTATCCTTGAAAAAATGTAAATTTTATATTAATGTTGGTTTCACACACACGCACAAAAAAAAGTGTTTAATGAGTTTAAAATGTCAAATGGTGTAACATCAATAAAATATATACACAACATATCTCACAATTCTGTCTTTATATCCCACAACTCTGTTTAAATCTTGCAATTCTACGTTTATATCTTGCAATTCTGAATGCAGAATTGTGAGTTTGATTTGTGAGAAATAAACTCAGAATTGTGAGGAAAAAATTATGAATTATGAAATAAAAAAGTCACAGTTACCCTTTTTCATCCTGTAGTGGAAACGTCTCGGTTACGTATGGTAACCCTCGTTCCCTGAAGGAGGGAAGAAATAAAAAAAGTCACAGTTACCCTTTTTCATCCTGTAGTGGAAACAATCTTCCATACAGTAAAGATAAAAAAAATTGTTTTTTAATTAAATTAAATTGAATCTCTATTTCAAATAAATTGTTCCTTTGACATTTCTATTTATCACATAATTCTGAAAAACAAAATATTAAGCAGCACAACTGTTTTCAAGTTTTCAACACTTATAATATGATAATATGATGATAACAAATGTTAGCATGATTGGATCATGTGACACTGAAGACTGATCCAATGATGCTGAAACAGCTTTGACATCACATGAATGAATTACATTTTTAAATATACTCAAATAGAAAACAGTTATTTAATTATTTCAATTAAAATTTTCTATTATTCTTTTATTGACAAAATAAATGGCGCAGCATAAGAGACTTCTTTCAAAAACATGAAAAATGTTTACAGACCCTTAACCTTTGAACGGTTATATATGAAACCAACATGAATACATTTATAAGATTGAATTAATAACTTGCCACATGCATTTTAAAATAGATTTTGTAAGGTTTCTACTTTTTACACATCCTTATTTGTCACTGGCCCATATCCATTACATACAGTAGTTTTAATTTTATTTCAAACTTTCTCTCCCTCTATTTTGTCCTTTAATAAATCTTTTTCTGGACATCGGATGATTATTAACAGTCAACAGTCGTGGGCACTATCTAATTAGTAGGATTTAACTGCTCTGTAAGTTTTCTGTCTTACCACTGTTCCACTCCAAACAAACTAAAATAACCTGCAAATCACCAAGATATTTGGCACCCACCGTACCCATTGACAGCCACAAAAAGAGGATTTAATTAGAGGATGTAATTTTTGCCATCCATCAGTGGTAAGTCTAAGACTCCTGTAGTTTCAGTGCACAATTAAAAAAAAAAAAAAGCTCTCCTTTTTCCTTCCCTTTCCATTAACATCACAGTCTTCCACTCATTGGCTTATTTGTTGGAACGTAGGTCAGTTTGAACAAAGCAGGCATTGTCTGGGATAGGCTATGCTATCTGAAAGTGATATTTTTGGAACGTATTTCTCCAAAATACGAATCAAATATCCCCGCCGTAAATCTAACAATAAAGATGAGTGTTTTGGAAAAGTGACAATGCTTTTTGGCAAAGCGAAGGCTTCCTAAGGCTTTAGTTTTAGCATTGCACATATGGTTAGCAGCTCCACAAGTTTGCAGGCTTCTGTTCTCAGAACATTATGGATCGTCTGAGAAGGCCATGTT
This sequence comes from Sinocyclocheilus rhinocerous, assembly GCF_001515625.1. NCBI lineage: Eukaryota > Metazoa > Chordata > Actinopteri > Cypriniformes > Cyprinidae > Sinocyclocheilus > Sinocyclocheilus rhinocerous. The sequence goes on from NW_015624201.1 coordinate 238,603, forward strand.
ACAGCCCTCTATCGATAAAACATTTCATACCCTTACAGATATAGTTAGGCGCGTAATTTATTGTGTGATTTTAACGCGACCTATCTTTAGAATTCCAAGGCAGTCGAACATGGCTGTTCCCAGCAGGATGAATGATGCCGGCTCGGCTCTACCTAGAGAGCTTGAGAAGGAGCAGATGTGCTGCTGCAGATGTGCCTGATGTTCACAGGAAGACTGGGGGAGAGCAGGCCGTTGCTCCTTGGTTCAGAGGCAATGAATTCAGTATGTGGGATGCTGCTCAATTTGTTCAGCAGGTGATCTACTGCTCTGCTCCAGAAGGACTCATGAAATGAAAGGATAATGAAATGAAATGTAAAGCAGACAGGCAGGTATAAGTGCAGAGTCAATGCCTTTGACTCACTGTATCTTTCCCACATAAGTATAACAAGGCCACAGGAGTGTTGTGTGTGATAATATGGTCCGACGGGGTAGGTGAACTACATTAGTCATGTGAGATGGGCGCTTTTATGTGCTCCTCGGGTACTGAGTTGGGATTTCTTATGAGGACTGTTAGACAAACACCTAGTACAGGGATTTGAGATGCAGTGGGGATCTCTAGTAGAAATTTTGTTTTTTTTTTAGGTTTTTTTATTATTATTATTATTATTATTATTATTATATGACTGTAAGGGTCATTTTTTCAAAATTAAGATTTGTGCATCATCTGACAGCTGAATAAATAAGCTTTCCATTGATGTATGGTTTATTAGGATAGGGCAATATTTGGCCGAGATACAACTATTTGAAAATCTGTAATCTGAGGGTGCAAAAACATCAAAATACTGAGAAAATCGCCTTTAAAGTTGTCCAAATGAAGTTCTTAGCAATGCATATTGCTAATCAAAAATTAAGTTTTGGTATATTTATGGTAGTCAATTTACAAAATATCTTCATAGAACATTGATCTTTACTTAATATCCTAATGATTTTTGGCATAAAAGAAAAATCTATTATTTTGACCCATTTTTTTTTTTTTTTTGGCTATTGCTAAAAATATACCCAAGTGACTTAAGACTGGTTTTGTGCTCCAGGGTCACAAGTTAAAATGAAAAAAATCAGTGAATTTAACTGCAATCATTATGTGGGAGTCCATGACATGATGCTCTTTTTTGTCTAAATTATACATTCATTTATACATTAAAAGATGCAATATTGCAAAATAATAATACATATAATGATCTGAATACACCTGATGAGCATGCTTACTTATTTAATTCAGTTTATTTTAAATGTAATTAAATATATTTGTTTTTTATATATATATTTTAGGGGCAAAACAAAGCAGGGTTAGTACTATAGTTAATGAAAACCAAACATTTCTGTTACTTAGGAGGAAAAAACTCATTTTCATTTAGTTTAAAGTTGCAGTGAGGAACTTTTGCATCTCTATCGGCATCTCTGTTTGAAATATTAGATTGCAAGTTACTTGCGGAGTTATTTTTTACGGGGGTTGTGCTTCGGCACTGCTTTTCTGCGCAGATGAATCTGTGATCACCATATCCAAGCAGATCTGTCATTTTACATCCACTTTTGTCCTACTAGGCATATATCCGAAAAATGTCATCTGAACATGTAAGTAACATATCCACCGCTGTTGTTCTGAAATGTCTTACCTGTGTTCAGCAGAAAAGAAAAGAAAAATATCTTCTCTTTTTGACTGCAGACTCTCCACATTTCGAACTTTCTTGATTTTGACAACAGTGATTCCCCAGATGCCTTTTAAAACTTTAATGATTAAAAGCAGCCATCAAGATGAAAAGTTTACATTCTAAACAACTGTTGTAAGAACAAGCTACAAACCATCTACAAAAAAAAGAAAAAGAAAGAAAGAAAGTTACATACTGAAGCATTAACTTGATGTATTAAAATAACTAACACTAAAACTGACAAAAAAAACTAATAAACAAATATTATAGACATACTTTAAAAATAACAATAACAATAATTAAAAATAAAAATAAAAATGACATGGGGGGGGGGGTATGAAGAAAAAGCCTTAAAACTTGAAGTAGTTTGGAAAAATCTTTTATTAGTGTTTCTTGGGGGGGGAATAATATTAACATTATTAATATATGCAATACAAACATTTTAATAAAACTGTTTATTAATATTTTAATATGTGGTAAACTTAAAATCCTCCACTTAAATCCTTTTTATATAATGCATCCTTTATATATAATTCATTATAAAAATAGTTGTAATGCATTAACTATGTCTTGCAATTCACCTTATGAAGCATTATATGATCTCGTGAATAACTGTAACCACAATCATAATACATCAATGATACTTATCTATTTATTGTTACACCTTTAGAAAGTAATGCATTAAAACACATAACAAAGAAACCTTCAAATATTATAATGTGTTTGAATTTTTACATCAACTTTCATTGAAAAATGTTTCTTTGGAAGAAAAAAAAAATCAGATTTTCCAGATTTTTAATACGGTCTCAGAGCAGTTTGGACTGCACGGCACATGTCGTAGAGTTCAACTCTAATGATTACAGTCTGATTTCATAGCTGGCTTCATTCCAGCGGGCTTGTGTGAGTAGGTCATAATAATCTCATGCTATGGTAAGTTACAGTTCAAAGTGGTGAAATTTGAGAAGGTTTCGTGTAGTCTTTGTCATGAATTTCAAAAAACAAATTGCAAAAGAGTCCACTGTTCTCAACGGTGTGGCTACAAGTAGGGGATTGGGGGAGCTGCTCCGAGACAAAGTAGGTGGCAAGACTTTGAAGTCAAACAACCTCTAAACTTCCACTCATGTGCAACGGATCAGATGACCAGAATGACAAACAAGACAGCTGAGTTTTCTTGAAAAAACTCCAGCGCTTTCAAAAGCCTCCAGCTGTTTGCAGCTGTAGCACAAAGCAGAACAGCACCTTGCAAAGCCATAAGCAGCCTTTCTTTTGGCAGTCTCAGGGCTGAGTGAACGCCGTCCACATAGGTCACTTCCTGGAAAGGGTCTTGGGTCAGTGATAAAGTTGGCATGTCATGTGTTTATCATTTACTTGTTTTTCTGTCCTCAAAGACACTAGGTTTCAAGAAGAAAAATGTAGAAATGGATCACTGCCACAACCTGTTTCTGTTTCAATAGACACTTGTGCGTTGTGCTGAAAAAGTTTTTTTTTTTTGATAGATTTTTAGTAAAATATCCAAACATCCTTGTAGTAAGTTACATTTAATTGAGAAGCAAATGGGCAAATAATTTCATAAACAATAATTAATAAGGATATAACTTATTTTCCTACTTATTCAAAGAACATATCTAGAAGATACTGTATCTTGAGTTTTTTTTTCTGACCTCATTTGCAACGTTTTTTTTTTTTCTGGTTTTAAGCATTTTATTTTTTATTTTTTTTTAGATTTGTTTAAACAAGAAAAAATATTTGGTATTATTTTACAATTAGGTCTCATTTATTGACCTTGGTTAATGAGCAATATAACTATGAGCAATATGTTTTACAAAATTAATAACCTTTTATTAACCTTACTTAATAAAAATGTTCCAACCTGATCTCAAAGGAAAACGTAACTATTTTACAAGGTGGAAAATTCGTATAAATTAAAACATAAATTTCCTAGGAAAAAAACTTAAAAGGCCCGTCGCTAACCCCACCCCTAAATATAACCATGACCAAGGCATCAGCAGATCACACACACACACACACACACAAAAAAAAATATATATATACATATATATATGAATGAGATCGTGCAAATTCATACGAATTAGCCACTAATTTGCCAAAACGTAAAATAGTTATGAATTGCCATTAGATTGTTGAAATGTTCATGTTAGTTCACAGTGCATTAACTAGATTAATGTTAACAGATGATCTTTAAAAAAGGTGTTAGTAAATGTTTAAGATTAACGCTATCTAAGAGTAATAAACTCTGTAAAAGTATTGTTCATTGCAGTTCATGTTAACTAATGTACTATAGTTATGAACAAATGTATTTGCAGTAATGTCAACGGAATGTTATATGATCCTAGGGAACGTTTACATGACACTATTTTCATCTAAAAACAGAAAACGTTTTTATGTGTTTTGGCCGTTCGTTTACACAACAGTGGCATTTTGGGGGTCTGAAAATGCAAACTTTTGAAAATGGGTTTCAAAGTGCAAGTGTTTGAAAACAATACCATTATTGTCTCTGTTTAAATGCAAATTTGTCACCTGCATGCATGTTACATGTTTGCATAGTTTTTCTTCCCAAAGCGACATCGCCAACTACTGGCCTGGAGTGCATAATACAGTGTTTTTTGCAGATCTGTGTGAACAGGGAAAAAAAAAATATCCTATGTTCATGGAACATTTTTCTGAAATATTTTTGCTGAATGTTATGTTTTTTTTAACGTTATTACGTCTGTCTCTGTTTAAATGCAAATTTGTCACCTGCATGCATGTTACATGTTTGCATAGTTTTTCTTCCCAAAGCGACATCGCCAACTACTGGCCTGGAGTGCATAATACAGTGTTTTTTGCAGATCTGTGTGAACAGGGAAAAAAAAAAAATCCTATGTTCATGGAACATTTTTCTGAAATATTTTTGCTGAATGTTATGTTTTTTTTAACGTTATTACTACTTGTTTCACATGGTTCAGGCAACATTCAAAAGTAACCTTCCAATGATGTTTGCAAAATAATATAAATGAACATTCCCTTAATGTTTTCACCTAACCAAGAAACAATGTTTTTAAAACCTTTTGAAGAGGTTCTTAAAACATATGTTTGTTAGCTGTGATGTCTATTGTTTCTAGAACAAAATTCAAGGATATTTTAACTGCTACAGAAGATAAAAATACTACTTAATAAATAGTTGTTGTCGTGTTTAAAAATGTATACAGTAACATGCAAATGATGCCTGAAAAACAATTAAAAGTGTCAGTTGGTGGCGTGATTGACTGGAAGCAGGGCCTCGGGGCCGGAGCGCTGGCCTAACAGTGTTTTATCACGCACACGGCATGAGCTGGAGGAGATGTGTGCCAGAAAGGATGATGGCTGAGACATACATTGAGGAGGGGGTCTCTGTAGTACTGAGACTGGACTGGCTCGTCAATCTCACTGGAACCAAGGGAAAAGTCAATGTCACTCCAAGTAGGAAACAGGTCGGGGGATTAAACGCGCTTCTCTGTTCTTGTCTGCTTAACAAATGATCTGTCGGATGCGCAGGGGAAATTATCATCACAAATGCTCAACAATGAGGTTTTTCCACTTACAGCCGAGGAAAGAATATTTTCTCTCCATCTCTATTTCATACAAATCTCAAGGTATTAAATATTACCCCGTGACATTCTGCACAATATGCAGTTTCTGCAGAACTATATATAGTGTCATCTAGCTGAATTACAAAAATAAAGCATATTTTCAAACAACCTTTGCAAACCTTACACTTATGCACTTACGATTATTCTTACCTTACAGTAAAATATCTTATAAGAGCTAACATGTGTAGCAAAAACCCAAACAATCCATCAAATTCCTTCATCTTGTAACAGCACCAGTGTTTACCCTTGTTTTACACCTTTGTCTGTCTCTGTGTATTTTGGCAAGTCTTTGATTTTGGGTAAATGCAGTAAATACATCATTCAGAATCTCTCTCAATTGATGGCTACTTAAAGGTAGCCACGTATTCTGACTATTTTTTAGAAGTAATTTCAAAACCTTTCATCAAAGTTATCCTAATACCTAAAACCAAAATGCATTCTTGCATCTTTCATGAACTTTTTTGATCTACTTCAAATGTTGACTACTGTGTATATACAGTATATATATATATATATATATATATATATAATCCAAACATTTGCCACGGAGATGAAGAACAGACGTCTTCATTTCCATGGTCCAGCTCAGGCATCCTTTTCTCTGGTTTGGAGAATTAGCTTGGGTCCATTACATCACTGCTGCTTTGCAATATGCATGTCGACATGAACTAATTATGAAACCCTAATCTGTACATCCCACAACAATACATCACGGCGAGGGTTTTTAAGTGTGACAGCTATTGAATGTAAGCATAATTACATTTGTCCTGAGTTTGCAGATTAATACTACGGTTGTCTCCAGAGTGAGGCTAATAAGTACAGAGGGCAACAGCTGGGTCTGTGATGTCTGTCGCAAGCGCAGCCTCCATCTTCACAATGATAATTGATTTCAGATAAAGGATGAGTGATTTGAAGAGGCTGCTCATCACACAATAACCGAGCCGGGCGACCACAGCTCGAACCCGTCTCCGGGCGAGATTCTCTTGATTATGACATTTAGTTGGCGCCGCCGAAGCTACTGCAGTTCAGCCTTTGCAATCGGCCCCCCGTCCAAAGCTCCCACTCTCTGATCTCATATTGGAGATATATTTCATACAGTGCTGCCACAGATCAAAAGCAGTTAACTGAACCCTATAGAAGATTTACAGGCCTCTAACAATCATCATCTTTCCCCTTTGACTTTTATGGTATGGACCAGAGGCTGGTGATCGAGTGCCCTTTCGCTGACTGATCTCTCAAAACTTCCCCGCTGACCCTGAATATGACACTTGGAGGTACGACTGCAGTGATCCATAGCTCTTGACTGTTTGACGTATTTTACCAGCTATCCGTTTAATAAGCATGAGATTAATTATCTTGACTTATATAGCTTAAGTTTAGACATTTCGGCTGGTGATTGATCTTTGTTGCAGCGTGCTTGTCCTGCAACTTTTGTTGTTGTTGTTTTTCAAATAAGGGTATGTTAAAATGCTTTCTCCAATCTCTGCTCAAAATGCAGAAACAGCTACACTGTAATTGTAATAATTCGTGTGGCTTTATGTGGTAAGATTTAAGTTATCAGGTTTTAAGTCCGTCCAACCCTACAGAGGACAAACATTTGGAGGATGGATGGATTGTTTTTAAGGGGGGAAAAGTATTTAAAATGATTAAATCAACCTGACTTTGTTAGTTTACACCAAGGGTTTTCAAACAAGATATATAAATAAATATAATAAAATAAATATAAATATAATAATATGAAATACGTGCATTTTTATTAGTTTTTTTCCACCTGCAGTAAATGGTCGGTGAAAGGGAGGTGTTTTATTTTCATAAAATGTTTGTCATCAACATCAGGTTAAATTTAATTTTAAGTCAATTTTGCAGTTTTCTTTAAGTGTAATCATAATCAGATTTCAATAAATAATATTAATAAAAATCATTCAAAAACTAAAAATGTAAAATATTAAAAAAAAAAAAATTAAATTAAAAAAATTAAATGAAATTAAAATGAATTTTTAAGAATTATTTTTTTTATGAACAATATTTTCCCGAAAATATTTTAATTATTGATTTAGGCTTTAGTACGATTACAAAATACCAATAAAAATACCAATTAATTATTTAAATTGATTTATGTAATTACATTTTAATGTCATTAATTATATTAATAATTTTTTACATTATTTTTCCTCACACAGTATAAATGGGTCCTAAAACTTATAGCTGTTTTATATTGTATTTTATATTGCATGAAATGAAATGAAAATGCACAATTCAGTTTTTAAGACTGTAATCAGCCTGGACAGTTTTGACGTGATCTTGAAATGCACTATTATTTAAAGTAATTTAAATTGGAACAGATGTTTGTTTCGGTTTCAGGAAATGCTCCAGTATGTTGAGTTGATTTCACTGAGGTAAATTGTGCTGAAGCAGGTCAGGCCGCTGCACTGAGGGCTGGTTGACCGGGCAACATCTGGACACCAGGGGGACGGGGTGGACAAGGCTCCCCGCGGACAGCAGCGGCCAGCAGACAAAGACACCACAGAGCTGCCTGGAAGCTGCATGCTGGGAGGAGAGCCCACAAGAGCAGAACTATTAACCAGCCTGAGAAGAGCAGAGGGAATCAGCTGTATGCAGGCCATAACTCACTTGTAAAACAACACGGAGCTGTGACTGTTTTGACCTAAGAGTTCTCGACGTTGAGGTTGACGCGGCCATGCAGGCTACCATCCGCTGAAGAGGCTGCTCTAATGTCTGCTCTGAGGTTTCCCAATCCACAAATCTTGAGGAATGCAGTTGTTTTTGTGTTTTAATTTAATTCCTTTCATTAGCTTGTCTTGCCTCCCCCTGCATGTGCAGTATGTTTCCATGCTCTTTAGACATGACCAATCCTTTCCGCCTTCTACCATGAAATCCGGTCCAGCCTTAAACATAGTAATTCCTCGGGAATTTTGAAATCCTAATCTCACTGCTGGACTCATTTCAAATCAGGCTTTTCATATCTGGTCAAGACAGTGTCCTTCTGAGATGATTTTATATATATAGTATGTGACCAGTAAATTTTCTGAAATTGAATAAATAAGCTTTCCATTGATGTATGGTTTGTTAGGATAGGACGATATTTGGTTGAAAGTTGAGATACAACTATTTGAAAATCTGGAATCTGAGGGTGCAAAAATGTGACTTATGACTGGTTTTGTGCTCCAGGGTCACATATATACACACACACACACACACACACATTTGTTTTAATTCATAACATTTGTTTGTTTCCTTTTTTTGTAGCACTTTCCATGGTCTGAAAATGTTTATAAACTTTCATAAAATGTTGGTTTTCAACATTAGGAGGTCAAAAATGTAAATGAAACAGACAAAATACATGAGGTTTTATATAT
>NW_015624201.1:247392-257066 GCF_001515625.1 Sinocyclocheilus rhinocerous
ATTATTATTATTATTATTATTATTATTATTATTATTATTATTATTATTATTATTATTATTATTATTATTATTATTATTATTATTATTATTATTATTGTTGTTGTTTTTGTTGATAGGTTTATTATATTTTAATGATTTAATTAATTTGTTGGGTTTGCTCTACTAGGTAAACCTCCGATACTGAACAGACCAAAATCACAGTTTGAAAGAGGATACAGACATTTTATGTGTTTATAAAATGATACGTTTTATTTTTGGCTAATTTTAAGATAACAGTTTATCAAACATATATAAAGATGTAGCTTGTGCCTCTAATGCTTAAAAAATAAAAAAAAATAAAAAACATGGGACACCAAAGTATAAGGGGCTGCTATTGTACTTACATTGTTCACTATAAATTTTAAGCTCTTTCTTTTTTTTATCTCCATTATTTTGCATATGTGCGATTCTTAGAATCGTGATAATATTCCCAACTCTGTAAACTGCAAAACATACTCTCTTGTTGGTTCCATCATAATTTTTTGAGATTTATAAAAGCGTTGAGACACGGTTGCTTTATTTATCTCATGGGAAACTGAGAAATTATTTCATGTTTGCGTCTTGGGTGAAACAGATGTTGTGGCGATAACAAACTCTTTCATGAATCACAAACCACTTATTATGCTATTGTTCATTAAGTGTAACATGTTTCTCCAATTAGGCGCTGTCACAACAGGGTTTGTTCAGTCGGAGTGCACTGCCAGACAAAAGCCTCCCGTTGGGAAGAGGGAGCGTGTTTTCCATGGATTCTGCATTGTTGATCCCCGGCACAAAGGTACAGCTATTTATTCCCCTCTTAATTATGCCTGACATTTACAATTACTGACCATTTGGGTTCTGGCCGTGACTCTTTCACTAGTGCTTTGGATTGTCAAACACTGTTAGGAGCACTTAGATCAGGCAGGGCTTTATGGGGACAGTGCAGAGGCCGTTACAAGCACATTGCGACTCGTTTCCAAAGCTTCTCAATTTCCTAGTAATGTCATAAGCAGATCAATGCATGCTTTATTTAATTGGTTTACCAAAATCTAGATGTTACAGTGATGAAGCCTTTGTAAATACAGATAACTTTACCAGGCTCTCAACCACAAATAAGTGGAAGAGATGAGTTGGGGAGGACGAGAGCGGTAAATGGAAAAAGGATTTGTTTTTGGGGTCAGAAACTGCAGCAATTAGATTAACCTGTCTCATGTGAAATGAGATGTCTCTCTCTCTGTTTACAAGAATAGGATTTCTTGTGGCAGGCCCTTTCAAACAAACGGGCCATGCAGCCTGTGAATGGAGGTATGACTCGTACAGTTTTAATTGTGTGATGGTCCACTAACACTTTCGGAAATCTTTTGAAATGTTAACTGAGGACTTATGCAGTCAGGTAAAATATTTCATTTTTGTCTTTCAGTTGGAGAAATTATCTTTTATGCAGCTTTAATGTGTAGATGCTTCACATTGTGTGAGGTTTTCATGCATGTGTTCCATCACGCAAGTCCCAAGATCACTATGAGAAATGAAATATGATTATGGCCATCAAGTAGATTTTTTGCAGTCATAACAATGAGCTTAACCACGATTTTTAAAGTGCCCCTATTATGGGTAATGAAAGGTTCATATTTTGGTTTTGGGAGTCCCCAACAACAGGCTGACATGCATGCAAGGTCAAAAAACACTTTCATTGTCTTATAATATGCATTTATTTTTACCTTACATGCTCAACGACTCCCAAACGATTCGCTCAACGATACATTTTTCCAAACCCCTCCTTTGCGTGACGCTAATCTGCGGTGATTGGTCTGATGCTTTGTGTACAGTTACCAGGGAAACCGCTATTTTTACAGCTCCAAAAGCAGCACCTAGTGGCAAAGAATGAATTTGCATTTTCATTCAGACCAACGCGAAAAAGACCAACAAGTGGGCAGGCAATATGCTAATGTTTCATGTTGATGTCAACATGAAACGGCTTGGGATTCGTTGTAAAAACGACTTGTTTCAATGAATCAGAGTCGACACTTTTGAGAGACAAATAACTTTAAACACGGTGCACACGGTGAACTTGGCAGGATGTTTTCATTCACTTAGAGCTGTGTTACACACTGCATGAAAGGTGATTTTCAAAAATCCATAATAGGGGCACTTTAAGAAATTTTTTATTTTATATTAACTGTTATGTCATTATATCATTAGAATTTTTTTAAAGGGGTCATATGATGCGATTTAAAGTTTTCCTTTCTCTTTGGAGTGTTACAAGCTGTTCGTGAATAGATAAGATCCCTAAAGTTGCAAAGACTAAAGTTTTAAACCCAAAGAGATATTCTTTATAAAAGTTAAGACTCGTCCACGTCCTCCTAAAACGCCTCATTTAAACACGCCCCCACGTGTCTACGTCACTATGTGGAAATATTAGCATAATGCCGCCCAAATGTGCACGCAAAGAAAGAAGGCGTAACTTTTATTCTCGCTGTAGTATTGTTGAAAATTTTAGCAACGTCATATGACCCCTTTAAACCATCTTGCATGAGCCCACAGTCAAAACAATTATTTAAGTTAGCAATTTAATACAATCCCCACCAATTTACTCTCTTTTCTTAATTACACTTTTATACAGATATTCGTTAATGAGTGTTTCATCACTTCAAAGTACCATGGGTTGGTTTTTAGCAGCTTTTTTAAAAAAAAACAATGAATGAATGAATTAGTGCTGTCAAACGATTAATCGCGATTATTTGCATCCTAAATAAAAGTTTTTGTTTACATTATATGTATGTGTACTGTGTATATTTATATAAATGCACACACATACAGTATATATTTAGAAAATATTTACGTTTATACATTTATATATTCATATTCTTATATTTTATATTATATATAAATATTTTTTTATATATAAACATAACATATTTTTCTTAAATATATACATACATGTGTGTGTATTCATATATTATATATATATATATAATTTTGGAAACTAATTCATAGCTATTTTTACACAAGAGCCCCAGTTGTGACAAAATTATTAGCACAATTACATTTAAAAAATTTGCAACTAAAACATTTTTTTTTTAGTTAGTGTATTTGTCTAATAGGTAGACAACAGTAAAGAGCTTGAGATAGTATGAGATGCATGTGATGTATGAACAAAATATAAAAACAAACAATATATATTATTGTTGTGTCCTATTTCCTGTCAAGCTGTAATATTGTCAAATTATGCAAAAAGTGTGAAAATATTATTTGCGCATATGTTGGATGTGGGTGCTATTAAGTTCACAATTAACAAGCCAAAGGAATCTGCCATTTTATTACAAAACTGGTTAAAATCTGATTTCCTCCACTGTCATTTCCATCGCAAAAAGAAGAGTGATTTTATATGTGGTGCAGCTGGCATTTATCATTTCTCCATGTAGGTTGAGGGAGGAAAACTTATAGAGTTATCTTGTGATGCATCTGTATACATTGTTGGACATGTGGACAAATTAAATAAAACTAGTGAGACTAATGAAAAGTGTGTTTTATTAGAGATCAAATTGTTGAAGCCAAAAGTGCAGATATAAAAACAAATGCCTTCAAACAGCATTGTCACAATCTGCAAACCTCTCTAGCTTGAACATATTAAGATGTCTGAGTATTTATACTCAAAGTATGAAGTCTAATCTTACTTAATTCTCCTAGCAATCGAAGGTCGTACATGTCCCTCGTTGTAGATGTTGTATTTGGACAAAAAGCAATCTGGTTTGTTATTATCCAATCTCATCTGGAAGTGGCTTTCATTTGCAAAACATTTTGAGTCTAGTGTGTGGCCCTTTGAATTAGGTTTGAATCCACTGAGCTTGCTGATAATACCAAGTCCTTATTGAAATCTGCTCCTGGAGTGCAACCAACATTTCTGAGGTCTTGCTCATGCAAGATATAAACAAGTCAAATGGTCTGCACAGCAGGTATTGACACTGTAATCATACACTTGGTTTGTCAATTCCGTTTAGAGTGCAACCAATCGGAAAACTGGCTGTAAATACTCTGCGTATGGAATCCTTTTGTTTACAGTGCTTTGAAAAGCCCGCTGCTTACATCTGACAGCCTAGCTTAATATGATGGGATGTTTAGATTGTTCCAATATGTTTGAAATAGTCTTACCCTCTATAGCCATTAAATTACTACTTAAAATGATCTTTTGAAAAAGAAAAGTACCATACTTTTTAAAAGAGTATATTTATTATGGAAATAATAGACATTAAACAAATTTTACTTAAATGCAAACTGAATATAATGTTTCGGACTCCCAATTGCATGTTAATTGCAATTAAATCAAAAAGTATAATAGTTTAAATTTGCATAAAATGCAGTTAGCTGAACTGTAGAGTGCTTTCTGATCCACTTAATTAGGATGTAAGTACATCTTTGTCTTTATTTTACTTAATTATATATATACAGTATAATTGTGTATGTGTGTGTGTCTCAAACTAAAATATGTCATTTCTATTGAAACTTGTAAGTGACGATGTTAAATATATTTGTAATTTTACATTTGTAATGATGAAGTTGCAATTTAGCATGTTTACATTATATTAAATTATATTAAATGCAATATAGAATAACACACTATTTACAGTTATAAGTAAGTACTTTACATGTGCTTTAGCATGTCAAATTATGTTTGAAAACAGACGTCCGTTGAGATCGTCTAACAACCAACTACTTACATTTAAATTTAAAGCATTCAGAGGCGAACCAAGATGAAGTGGGTCCCCAGGCAAAATTAATAGATAAGGCCCTTCTAAAAGATTATTTTGTTAATATATCTTCGTTACCTATTTATACAACATACAAAAAGTAGTTGAAACACATTTATAAAATGGTTAGTTCCATTCCTCGATTCTGATTGGTCAGCAGCTGTGTTTTATTCACAATACAGCACAGCTATGACTGCTTCACCCAACGGTTCTGTGTATCACTGAGCAACACCCTTAGATTATGTTTCCCGGCCGAGTTTGAAAACAGACGTCCGTTGAGATCGTCTAACAACCAACTACTTACATTTAAATTTAAAGCATTCAGAGGCGAACCAAGATGAAGTGGGTCCCCAGGCAAAATTAATAGATAAGGCCCTTCTAAAAGATTATTTTGTTAATATATCTTCGTTACCTATTTATACAACATACAAAAAGTAGTTGAAACACATTTATAAAATGGTTAGTTCCATTCCTCGATTCTGATTGGTCAGCAGCTGTGTTTTATTCACAATACAGCACAGCTATGACTGCTTCACCCAACGGTTCTGTGTATCACTGAGCAACACCCTTAGCAACATAAGCAATCAATAATATAGCATCAAAACTTTAATTTATTATGTATTTCGGCAGAATTAAGAGATACATCCAGCTGCAGAACCGCAGAACCCTTACGTCACAGCAGTTTTAGGACAGCAGCGTCAAGCCGCTAAGCATAGCGCCACTTAATGTGTTGGATCACTTCAAAGTTTTAATCTACGTTGACGTCAAGTCAGCATTTTATTATAACGATTTAATAGTTAGTCAACACATCACAACAATGATTTAAAATGAACTTTAAATTAAAAATGTTAAACTACTACAAAATGTTTTTTTTCGTTTGTTTAGAAACAAAGTCATTAAAGTGTGCTGTATTTACATTTAAGTAGCCTTTTATTTAATATCAAATTAAATGCAGGTACAGTATATATATATATATATAGATACATCCAGCTGCAGAACCGCAGAACCCTTACGTCACAGCAGTCTCAGGGCAGTAGCAGTGGGCGGAGCAAAAGTTATCTTACTAAGCATAGCGCCACGTAGTGTTTTGGATCACTTCAAAGTTTTAATCTACGTTGATGTCAAGTCAGCATTTTATTATAACGATTTAATCAGATGATAGATAGATGAGGTAGATAGACAAAGCTTGAGGATTTGAACATTTGATTTATTAATTTTTTTTATAATTATTTTTCCATTATACACATTATCATACATAAGTAGCAAAAGATAACAAAAATAAAATAAAACTGAAGAAAATAAAACAAACAAATGTTAAAGCAAAGCAGGCACACATTTAACAAGAATTATCAAAATTGACAAAAGAAAACTAAAATAAATCACAACTCGAGAAACATGCAATTTATTTTGAGGCCCCTTTTGTCCATGCACTCATCGAGAAAAATGTCCGTATTATCCATAAATTGGAATTGGAAAACAAAAGATCATGAGTTTTAGTCAGAATGTAGCAAGCATTATCAAGTTTTGATTGTTTTTTTCTCAAGTGCCCCTATTTGAAATATAAAAAAACATACCCTGCTGCAGATTTCAATCTCCTGCTCTTCCAGAACTTGCACGCAGTAAGGAAATGTTTCCTGCGAAAAAAATTATGGTAATTTGTAGTCTGCTGGACAGAGAAAAACGTAAGCGAGAAAAAGATACATTTCAACAGCAAACATTTTCCAAGAGAATGAGGCACCACCATTTTAGTATTAGAGGAAAATCAAACCGGCAAATAAGGAAAAGCAAATATTAATAAATCATCAAATTGAATTAAGTCCCAATTATCTTTTTAAACAACAACTTACAGTTGTGAAATCAAAAGGCATCTCAAATACCATGTACAGAGCATACTGAAAAAACAATTTAATACAGAGGTCAAGGAAAGCACTTTTGTTTATCCATTCTAATGAAAACGAAGTTATATACAGTATATATATATATATATATATATTAGGGCTATCAGTCGATTAAAATGTTTAATCTAATTAATTACATTATGTGTCGATTAATTAATATAATTAATCGCAAACTATATTTGGCTGTGAAAATACCTCCAAAAGAAAGAAATATTTTATTTGATTCAACAAAATTTATTACACGTTTAGACTACAACGGCCTAACAAACGATTCAACATAGAAGATAATTTGAGAAACATCTCAGTTTATTTCATTCATGCAATGGAAGTCATTGGTAGCCAAAACAGCTTTGTTACCAACGGTCTTCAAAATACCTTCATTTATGTTCCACAAAAGAAAGTAAGTCATTCAGGTTTGAGTAAATGATGACATAATTTTATTTTTGGGGGTGAACTATCCCCATAAAGTGTTTTTTTTCCCCTTTTTTTAAATTAAATAATACTCTAAATAAGAAACTAAAACTGCCAGCAGGTGGCGGTAAATGTCCTTAGGAGTCATTCATTCGATTCGTTCAAACGGCTGATTCATTCAGGAATTCAGTAAACGGCTCACTTTATGAATGGGCTTTTGAATCATTGGTTCACCCGATTTGTTCAAAATGCAGATTCATTCAAAAAGCTAAACACTGCTGTGTTGCTCTGAGATGCACAACAATTCTGCTGTGGCTTTATAGGTATTTTTTGTTGGCAAAACAGAGCAAAAACAGAAATTGTGTTATATTGTATTATTAACTGTTGTGGAACATTCTAAAATAATAGAATTGTCACGTTGCACTGCTGAGCGGAGGAGCAAGGAATGGAGAGAGACGAGGAGTACATCAATCCAAATGGGTTTAATTAACACGGAACACTCACACTATACATGTAGACATGAACAATACCGGACGCTGAACTAAAGACAAGGAACACTATTTAAACACATGACAAGACGAGGGGATGACGAGACACACCTGGGATCAATGAAAACAAACTGGGAACACCTGGGATTAAATCAACATAATCAGGACAGTAACAGGAAACTAACCAAATATGGGCATTAACACTGGGACACAGAGAGCACATGGGGAACACAACACAAGCCTGACAAGAATATCATTCAGTTACTCCTGGAATAAGAATATGGCAACACATCATTTGTATTAGTAGCTTTGTTTTATGAAAGCCTTATAAATCTCACCTTGTTTTTGATCAGCTACCTCATCTATCTATCATCTGATTAATGATGGTAAATTTTTGTTTCTATAAACTTAAATTGGTCATATTCTTGTTACGCAGCTGAAATCCAAGTAAAAAAATGCAGACCCTGTTGTATTTTCTTGTAATTTATTAAAAGAAGGTACACCGCCATCTTGTGCCGACTAAACTGACTTGAACGCACCTGATGTCGTAATTACGACTTGTCAACTCATAAGTACGAACGTCCCAGGAGGACTTGAATGCAGCATTAGTAAGATAACTTTTGCTCCGCCCACTTCCGGCTTGATGCTGCAGGCCTGGCGCTGCTGTCCTGAGACTGCTGTGACATAAGGGTTCTGCAGCTGGGGATTATTGAGAATTAACTGTTTGTTATTTATTTAATGAAGTATGAGTGACCCCTGCCGGCGTTGTGTTGCATCTTTCATCTTTAATTTTGAGACCCCGCCCTTCCCCAGTCTAATAAACGCTTCTCATGCGGAAATGTGTTGATGTGTGTGCGCGTCTGTGTGGAAGCCTACAGTTTCCGAAGTGAGGAAGGAATATTACTGTATTTATTAGATTTCTGTTTCAGGTATGATTATGTATGTCCATCAGTTTACGCTGTAATGACGCTTACAAACTCGCGCTGTGCCGCGAAGGTTTGTTTTAAAACTAAAAGGCGCAAAACAGATGTTCTATTATGTAAGCAATAAGGTACGAGAGGCTGTGCTGAATCGTGAATAAATCACGGCTGAAGGGCCTTCAACCGTGATTTATTCACGATACAGCATGGTCTCGAGTACCTTCTTGCATTTATAAAATGTTTACCACACAATAAAAAATATTAAGACCAAAATGTATGTATTGAAATTTTACTTTTTTTTTAAGCAAGTTCATTAAATGCTGTCCTTCCGCTAAAAAATAGTTCCTGATAGCAACAGTAAACGGCAAGAGAATGTTCCAAACATGCCTCATCTAATGGAGCTTAAATAAAAACAGACAATAGGAGCTCTTATCATCCGCTGTGTCATTTATTTTTTTAACACCATATATGATATTTTCTCAGACACATACATCTGCTTATCTCTCAGCATGAGAAAACATAAATCGTTTTTTTTTGTTTGTTTTAAAAAAAAAAAACAAAGTGCTTATTCTTTAACAAAATATCAGTCTTCATCTTTATGGCAGAAGATACAATACTGTACAATACAATCTTGAAGATACAGTACAATCTTCATATTTACAGTAACAGATTGTCACCTTAAAAATGGTGCTTGTGAGCCTTAGCTACAGCAAATGATATTCAATTCAATTCAATTCAAGTTTATTTGTACAGCGCTTTTCACGATACAAATCGAAGAAAAGTCATCAGGGCAGTTATTTGAGATTTGACTTACTGGTCATATGGTGCGTAGCGTCCTGGGTGCACCGGGCCTGTGCAGAGAAGCACACCGAGTAGAGGTGGTGGGAGAGTTAGCAGCGGGCTGTATACTTACCTAAAGACCCTCGTATGTTTCGTTCAATTGAAATTAGTGCCAGCTGCTGACAGCCTCTCTTGGTTCATTGTTGACCTGAGGTATGTTTGTATCAGCTTTACTAGTTTTATTAGTTGACAACTAATTATATTAACTCAACTAATTAAATGTAGAAGAGCTAAATAAATAAAGTCAACATAAGTAAATGTAATGATATTTATTTATACTGATTTGTGGGCTCCACACTGGCAGCAAGACACAGTACCCAGGGATGCAAACTAATCATGGGTGACAAAGATGTC
>NW_015624201.1:257162-259821 GCF_001515625.1 Sinocyclocheilus rhinocerous
AGCTGAACTCTGCAGGGCTGCGGCTCTCCAGGACTGGAGTTCGCCACCCCTGCTATAGACAAACAGTGGGTAAAGGGCAGTGTATTTTTTGTGTGTGTTATATATTAATGTATCTCACTCCAGCCAGGCAACCAATGTTGGCAACCCTGATATATTATAATACAGCATTTTACTTAGCTAATTTTAGATTAAAGTTTTTTTCTTCTGTGTAAAAATAACTTTCCTGGGTATATATTTTTGTAATAAAACAATTCTGTTTCATAAACTTGGTACTAATAACAGCTTAACATTATTTACCTTTTCCTACCTTTGGGGTCTTTGCTATTATATTCTAATATCATTATACCTCAATTAGTTAGTTATAGATTAAGAGTTCTTGTTTTTATGTACAGAGGGCTTGCTGCTGTGTATAATAATTTATGTTGTTAAAATAACATTCTTTTCTGTAAATGCATTGTCTGCTGGTTTATTTAGCTACTTTTCAGTACACCACATTATATGCCACTTAGTACTGTAAGACTGAATGTTAAAGTGCAAATTAACACCTGACCACTCTTGTGGGTTTGGTACTGTTACAATTAAAAATCGCAGATGTAATGATTGATGTAAGCAACACAGCTAAAACAAATAAAACTGATAATGGGTGAGTTATTGACAATAATCAGTCGCATTGGCGACACCGAGGGGCCCCAAATAAAATTCTGCATAATCCTCTCGTGATTAGGCTACCTTAATTATTATGGCATGGCCTGAATGTAGAATTCAGATCATCCAACCCCAATCAAACACACCTGAACAAGCTAATCAAGGCATTCCAGATTACAAGAAAACTACAGCCAGGTGAGTTTGATCAGGGTTGGAATTTACCTGATGTCCTTGGATCTTTAAAACCCCATTTTACAGAGGTTGATATTGCAGCAACACATGTTCGTTTTAGTTTTGTGGGCTTCGCTGTCCGCTCCTCCTGACGCACCAGTTCAGCACATTTTCCAGCAGAGATCGTTGTGAGATCAAAGTGGGTAGGATGACAGCTCGAGTGTTTTTCTCGTTGATTGCTGTTTTATTGTGTCTGTTTGGATACTTGAGCATAACTCACGCTATTCAAAGACGAACCACAGGTGAGAAGATCTGTTGACTTCATTACACAGCCTGGAGAAATGCAGAAATAATTGACTCAGTGTTTGAAAGTAATTAACACAAGTTTAAGAATTAGGTTTTAAAACATTTGATTTTGAAGCAGACAAATATGTAAAATTTGTATTTAAGTTTGAGACACAGTGAAACCCCTGATTTACAAATGTTGAATTCGTACTCCCTGGCCTCCCCTAATGATCCTCTTGAATCCTCTAGTGAACGGTTTCTGTCCGGCGAGGCTGACGGTCGTGCCGTCCCGTCGAGGATGTTCTTCTGATAAAGACTGCCCTGGAGGACACAAATGCTGTCGATTTGACTGTGGGCCTGTTTGCGTGCTGCCTGTTTTCAATGAGTTTGTTAATAATGGATGCTAAGGGTCCAAAAAAAGAAGAACGCACACGCGAGTAACGCATTGAATTCAATGTAAGTTAAGCAGAGACTTTGCCTTTTGTTGTTCTCATCTAAAGTAGGTTTGAATTCATCCCTTAGGGTAGTTTTAAGTACAGCATGGCTTTACAAAATGGAGGATTAATGCTTGGAATATAATTCACTCTGTAGGTAAAACTTGCTACTCATGCTTTGAGTGTTTCGTGCTGTATATAGAAGTAGCATACTGTCTATATGCACAAACTAAAGCTGACTATCTGTGTCCACGCAATGAAGCCGGGTCAATGTCCCATACCGGAGTCGATTCCACTGTGTGCTGAAAGCTGTTTCCAGGATGGCCAGTGTCCTGCCACACAGAAATGTTGCCCAACCACCGGTGACTTTGCATGCAGTGAACCACGTGGTCAGGCAAGTTGTCAAGGAAATGGCCATGGTCAGGGAAGTGGCCAGGGCCAGGGAAGTGGTCACGCCAGGGTCAGGGAAGCGGCTATGGTCAGGGAAGCGGCCAGGGAAGCGGCTATGGTCATGGAAGTGGCTATGGTCATGGAAGCGGCCAGGGAAGTGGTCATGGTCAGGGAAGCGGTCAGGGAAATGGCTATGGTCAGGGAAGCAGCCAGGGAAGCGGCTATGGTCATGGAAGTGGCCAGGGAAGTGTTCATGGTCAGGGAAGCGGTCAAGGGAATGGTCAGGGATGTGGTCATTGAAATGGTCACAGTAGTTTTGCATAACGCTTACTGGAGATAATTTCAATTCAGTGCTTTATTCATATGGCATGTGTTCCCTGTTTGTTCAAACAGTTTAGAGATTTTATGTCCTTTCCAATGCAAGTTAAATATTAAAGGGGTGGTTCACTGGCTTTTTTTGAGGCTTGATTGTGTTTATGGGATGCAGTCTAACGTGTTAATGCGTGTGTTTTTTTTGTTGTTTTTTTTAACTAATTTTTCACATAATTTACCTTTTTATTCCACACCGCTCTGTCCCTTCTCTGAGAAACGGGCTGATCTTTCCCTGTTTTTATGAAGCCCCGCCCTCAGAAATAGGTAATGGGCTCTGATTGGTTAGCTAGCCCAGTGTAGCCCATTGTGTTTGGCTAAACCACCTCTAGTGCGCGTCTAAATGTCCCGCCCCTCACCTCAGC
>NW_015624202.1:0-6466 GCF_001515625.1 Sinocyclocheilus rhinocerous
ATATTTGCTTGGTAATAATAACCGTAATAAAAAGTTCTTTCTCAAGTAATACAGTTCATATGTTTAACTGTAGATTGTTGGGAACTTTTAATGTAATGATTATATTATAATGTTATATGATTCTAATATAATATTATAATTAATATATTAATAATTTAATATAAAATAAATAATATAAAGTGATTTAAAATATTAAGTTCATAATAGAGTTTGTAAGTTTGACTGTAGGTTGTTAGCAACTATAACATGAAATATTATAATTTGTATATTAATATAAATAAAATAATATAAAATTAGCAATATTAAATCTTATTGCTTTTATGAAATGCTGACAACAGCCGTATGATAAAAAAAATCTATATTCAATAAATAATTATATTTATTAGTAATAATAACCATAGTAAACTGTTCCTTCACAAGTAATATAGTTTAACTGTAGGTTGATGGCAGCTTTAATATTATGATATAATATTCCATTTCAATTTCAAAAGCTTTGTTGTCTATCCCCAGTGGGGTAGAAAATTGTCTTCAGACAAAAGGCTCAACACACAAACAGCACAAATAGTCCTCACAACAACAAACTACATTACATCACAAAAACACAACTGAAACAATATTTAAAGCTGCAGTCCGTAACTTTTGGCGCTCTAGCGGTTAATAAACAGAATAGTGTGCGTCTTGCGGAAGAACATTGTAGTGAAAATGGATTCATGGTGTACTCGGTTATTATATACATTTTGTCAATTTTGAACACAAAAAAGTTACGGACTGCAGCTTTAAATAAGATCCTGTTTAAAATACCAATGGCAGTTGGAATAAACGTCTTCTTATACTTGGCCCTTTTCACCAAAGGCACTTTATACCGTTTGCCGGAGGGAAGTAACTGAACAGGGGATGAGAAGAGTCTCCCACAACAACAGAGGCTTTCCTTTTTAATGCCACAGTTAAGAGATCAGTGAGAGGGGTTTGTCTCTCACCAATTATTTTACTCGCCACATTTATAATCCTTAAAAGTTAGTTTTTGCTTTTAACAGAAAGAGAGTTAAACCAGGTTCACCAAAGGCACTTTATAGCGTCTGCCGGATGGAAGTAGTTGAAAATAACTATACAGAGAATGAGAAGAGTCTCCCACAATAACAGAGGCTTTCCTTTTTAGTGCCACAGTGAAAAGATCAGTGAGAGTTGTTTGTCTCTCACCAGTTATTTTACTCGCCACATTTATAATCCTTAAAAGTCTATTTTTGCTTTTAACAGAGAGAGAGTTAAACCAGGACACACTATTAAAAGTAAAAACAGACTCGATAAGTGATTTATATACAACAATCAGAATATCCTTTTCAGTGTTAAAACTCCTCAGTTTTCTCAATAAGCCTAGACGTTGATAAAAAACACTATCTGAATGCTTATCAAATGAAAATTGGGAGTCAATCTCAATACCTAAGTATTTAAAAGATCCCACCTGTTCAACTTTCTCTCCATTAACTAACAAAGGTTCACAGAGTGCTCGTATGTTGTTAGCCCCACAACACATTTCTTTCGTTTTACTAATGTTAAGCTGCAGAGAACTCTCCTCTGTCCAAAATGTAATAAAATTAACAAAACTGAGGTAAGTATCTAATGACTGAATGTCCTTTACACTTCCCACCAGTGCCATATCATCTGCATATTTTATAAGCGTCAGATTGTCAGTATCACAGGTCATTTCATTTATATAAAAAGAAAATAAATTGGTGATAAAACACACCCCTGAGGAATGCCAGTGTTTAAAACCACATTCTCCGACTTTTTCCAATTTTACTAATACATGCTGTGGACGGTCCCGTAAAAAACTATTCATCCATAAGATAAGGGTTTGGTGCACCTGCAACTCCTCCAACCTCCTCAAAAGAATATTTATGTTCACAGTATTAAAAGCGGAAGGAAAGTCCATAAATAAAATCCTAACGCAACAATCTGCCGCATCCAAGTATTTTCCAACCTCATCCATCAGAGTGAGTGTGGCATCTTCAACTCCACGCCCAACTCTGTTAGCAAACTGCAAGGGATCCAGTTTCCCAATCATTGCTTGGGAGAGTTGCTGACAAACCACTCTCTCCATGCACTTACAAAGCACAGATGTTAAAGCCACTGGTCTGTAGTCTATAAGGTCCTTAGCATGTGCCTTTTTTGGCAGTGGAATAATGGTACTCTCTTTCCAGGCCTGAGGTACAACATTACAATCAAACGACAGCAAGCGGATGCAAGTCCAGCAAAAGTTCCCGCGAATATGCCAAGTTTTCTGCGGCTAATGAACATGCTCCGGTCGGCATTGTCCACAAAGCAAAACTGGTTGCAAAACAAACACCAAGAGGCCTAGAATTGTCCAGAGATCCGCCATCATGTATAAAAGACAAACTTTTAAAATAAAAAGAGTTAAAAGCACTTAAAACAAAACAAACAAACAAAACATAGAGCCTGAGTCAAGAGTCGCACGAACAGCGTTGCGCCCCGGAAGTTTCATTAATAGTTTAATATAAATAAATTAATATCAAATTAATATTAAAAATTAATGTAAATTCATATTAATTAATTGAAAATTATTTATTTTAAAATTAATATAGCTTATTGCTTTTATAAAATAATTCAAATAGCTGTATAAGTAAAAAAAACTTTACAAAAAAAAAAATAATTGCATTTATTAGTAATAATTACCATAAAAGCAAGTAACAGTTCATAAGTTTGACTGGATGTTGTTGGCAACTTTAATATGAAATATTATAATTAATATAAATGAAATAATGTAAAATGTATAATATTAATCATTTAAAAATAGCTTATATAAAATTAATATAACATTGTTTTTATAAAATGGAGAAAACAGCTGTATGATTAAAAATATCAATGTCCAATGAATAATTACATTTATTAGTAATAATAACCAGAAAAACGTCTCTCACAAGTAACGTAGTTCATAAGTTTGACTGTATGTTGTTGGCAACTTTAATATGAAATATTATAATTGATATATTAATTTAAATTATATTATATGAAATAAATAATTTGAATTAATTGAAAAAATATTTTTTTATAAAATTAATGTAGCATATTGCTTTTATAACATGATGACAAGAGCTGTGTGATAAAGATTAAAGTCCCTGTAAAAGCAATATTAAATATGTGTTCTGAGTTTGTCACACCACAGAAAAATGTATTATTAACCACATATTTGAATGATGAAAAAATCCGCCAAGTGAATAAAATAAGTGATCAAAATCTTGAAAAAATGGGCGGTATCCTCTGCTCTCAAACGCTGGGGGCGTGTCCGGACGGGAGGATGAAGGCCGAGGCGGGAAATAGTCGGTTCGGCCCCATTTACCAGTAACAGTGAATCCCAGTTTAATCCCAGTTGTCTCCGATGAAAGTTTATAAATTTATCCGGTGTAAAATGATCACTGCAGAGGCGGGTTTTGGTGGTGATCCTCAGCTCTCCATCAAGGTGGCTCTTCACAAAATATAATCTTTTTGATATAATCATTATTAGGAAAATAAGGACACCGAGCTGTTTTGTATGTTATCGCAACCAGGAAATATGCATTTCAGTGACAAAGGCATAGCTAGCAAACTGTGTAGGCTGTGTGTTACTAACGGTACTGACAACTCGCGATTGAGCGGGTGAACTGATGCGAATGTGCTCTAGTTATAGTGTTAGGGGAGGGGCCATGGCTCGGGGGCTCCAGTGCGTCATCGAACCCCCTTTTTAGCCCCGCCCAAAAAATCCTGAACACAGAATTGGTGAAAAACTGTTTAACGGTCTAACTCCACTATTCAGTACTACATAGTTCACAGTCTTTGTAATGTGTTTCAGCAATACATTTGTAACATTTATAATGCATTCAGAAACAATTCTCAGCATTGACTTTACAGGGACTTTAATGTTCAATAAATAATTACATTTATTAGTGATAATAAAGTGAAAATAACCATAATAAAGTAAATAACCATAATAATATGTTCTTTCACAAGTAATATAGTTCATAAGTTTGACTATGTTGTGGCAACTTTAATATAATGTTGTATTATAATTAATATATTAATGTAAATTAATGTTTTTCAATATTTTTTTTTTTTTACTTTTGTTATTCACTTAAAAATCTAAATGTATAAAGTTTAAAGTATATATGTGACCCTGGACCACAAAACCAGTCATAAGGGTCAATTTTTCGAAATTGAGATTTATGCATCATCTGAAAGCTGAATAAATAAGCTTGAAGATTGATGTGTGGTTTGTTAGGATAGGACAATATTTGGCTGAGATGCAACTATTTGAAAATCTGGAATCTGAGGGTGCAAAAAAATCTAAATATTGAGAAAATCATCTTTAAAGTTGTCCAAATGAAGTTCTTAGCAATGCATATTACTAATCAAAAATTAAGTTTTGATATATTTACGGTAGGAAATTTACAAAATATCTTCATGGAACATGATCTTTACTTAATGTCCTAATGATTTTTGGCATAAAAGAAAAAACAATAATTTTGACCCATACGATGTATTTTTGGCTATTGCTACAAATATACCCCAGCGACTTAAGACTGCTTTTGTGCTCCAGGGTCACATATTGACTAGTTTTATTCTGCAGGATTTGTGTCAGCTGGTGAACGCCGACGCCCCCTACTGGTTAGTGGGAATGACCGAGATGACCCGGACGTTCGGCCTGGAGCTGCTGGAATCAGTTTTAAATGACTTTCCTGAAGTTTTCCTGCAGGTAAACCCCACACATCCCGATGAAAACAAACATTCCTGAAAGACGGATGTCAAATAAACCAGAGGAAATGACTGGTTCCCAGCTGTCGGCCTTCCGATCGCTCTCTAACCTTGTGTTCTCTCCGTGTCTCTGTGTGTAGCATCAGGAGTTCAGTTTCCTGCTGAAGGAGCGCGTGTGTCCGCTGGTCATCAAGCTGTTCTCTCCCAACATCAAGTTCCGTCAGGGCTGCAGCAGCAGCGCCTCGTCCCCGGCGCCTTTGGAGAAACCCTATTTCCCCATCTGCATGAGACTGCTGCGGGTCGTCTCGGTCCTCATCAAACACTTCTACAGCCTCCTGGTGAGACGCACAGTGATGCTCCAGTATAGGGATCAAGGTTCAAGTTTATTTGTATAGCACCTTAAAACAAAAGACATACATAATAAAAAAGAACACAAGTATTGTATCTGATAAATGTGCGATATGGGCTTAAAAATATACCAACGATAATTTCTGATATTTATTGCGATAACGATATCAATGACGACAATTCAGGGAATCCTGTTTTTTTAGAGAAAAGTATTATCTTTCCTATTTTTACCCAAAATAGGGTGTTGTGAGCATTAATTAGTGCACACGTAATGTAATGACTGTTTAAAGGGATAGTTCATCCAAAAATTTAAATTCTGTCATTAATTACTCACCCTCATGTCGTTCCAAACCTGTAAGACCTTCGTTCATCTTCGGAACACAGATTAAGATATTTTTGATGGATTCCGAGGGCTCTCTGACCCTCCATAGACAGCAAGGTAACTACCACGTTCAAGGTCCAGAAAAGTACCAAGATGATCGACAGAGTAGTCCGTGTGACATCAGTGGTTCTTCACGCCGGATCTGGGTCAGCGCCGCCACACGCTCGCTTCATGATACTGTCGTGAACGCGCGTCCACAAGTGACGCAGTAGAGACGAAAATGTGGAATAAAGCCGTTATTTTTGTTTTCTTTGCGCAAAAAAGTATTCTCGTAGCTTCGTAACTTTACAGTTGAACCACTGATGTCACAAAAAAAATCTTTACAATTCCTAATGCAATCAATTGGACTTGGGAAGTGTAGTGATATATATTAGATAAATTGTTTTCCCCCTATTCACCTGGAGTGTCTTGCCCAAAAGTTGCTTTTGAAATATGTAAATGGCCTCTGTTATGATTTCCTACCCTGCATAATGTTCATCAGGATGGGTTGCTGAATATTAAAATGGTGTTGTTGATATGTAAATGCAGGCAGCCATATGTTAATGAGCTCATAACAGTGAATATTTTTGAATGTTTCATTTTCAAAAGAGCAAGAAATTTTTTTTTTAAATATATATTAAAAAAATATTATATTGGTGTGTTGAATTTGTTCGTGGTGCACTTCTGTGCTGGAAAACATTCAGGTATCCAGCACTGCAGTTGCTGATGTTGTTTGGATGCATCAGTGTGTTGTCTACAGTGCTCAGTGTGTGTGTGTGTTGTAGGTAACGGAGTGTGAGATCTTCCTGTCTCTGCTGGTGAAGTTTTTGGATGGAGAGAAGCCGCAGTGGCTGAGAGCCGTGGCAGTGGAGTCTGTGCACAGACTGTGTGTTCAGCCACATTTACTACGGTGAGCATATGTACACACTCACACACACACTCACTCACAGACACACACTCACACTCTCTCTCTCACACACACACACACACACAGACACACACACACTCACACAC
>NW_015624202.1:7007-14677 GCF_001515625.1 Sinocyclocheilus rhinocerous
AATGTTTTATGTTTTGATTAAAAGATAGTTAACATTAAACGTCAGCAAAACCCTAAGAATTCAAAACATTTTTTACAATAGTGCTCTCATTATAACGTTGTGTATATGTCAGTTAGGGTTGTGACGGTGAGGAAATTTTCCCACCGGTTAATCGACGTGTGACAACTAATACCGGTACGGCATCACCGTCGGGGCGGGGGCGTTCCCTCTTTTCCTAGCTTTCCTTCTCTTTTAAATAGCTTGTAAAAGTGCGTGCGCATTTTACTTTCACTTTGAAATAGCGGCAATTCGGCGTAAAGCAATTGTTCGTTTGAATTTTCCGTCTTTTCCTCGCTTTCCGTCGCTTTTAAATAGCTTGAAAGCGCCGTGCGCATTTTACTTTCACTTTTGAATTAGTGGCAGTTATGCGTCAATTGCTTGAATGCAACAACAAAATACAACGTCAAACTCACTTTAGCATACATATAAAACATAGAACTTTTATTAACAAAACAAATACACCATTCTATAGGGCAGTCTATGCCTAATATAAAATAACAAATAACTTGCATAAAGTTTAAATAGGTATAAAAAACTGGAAATAGGCTAAGTAAACATGTATAATATATATTTGTCTTTCTGACATGGTGGAACTTTCCTTTGACTGCTATTATTTTTATGCAGATCTAATGATATTTTATATATCCTAACCCTAAACCCAAGCAATTGTATTGTTTAACTAAAATTTAAAAAAAATGTTTTTGTTAATTGAAATAAAATATAATATAAATATTAGATTACATTTTTTTATAAATGTTTAGAAAAGCTGACATGCTAAAATTATTAGAAGTAAAACTTTTATTTTTGCTTCTGTTTTTTTTTTTGTTTTTTTTTACTTCTGTTCATTTTTATGCAGATAATATTTTCCAAAACCTAAACAGTTTTCTTGTTAGCGAAAACTATTAAAAAATCATTTCATTTTTGTTAATTGAAATAAAGCTGAAATAAAATATTGATATTAGATGAAAGACTTCAATGTAAAAAACTGAAATAAAATGTTTAAATACTTAAATAACTAAAACTTAAACATACATTAAACCAAACAATAGAATAGAAATGACAACTAATAAAAATGACAAAACCACATAACAAAATTACTAACATATAACTTGTAAAAATGCCATTTATAACATCTAAAAACACTCTTCCTGAATACATTCACATACATTTATTTTATTGGCTTAATAGCATAAAATGCATGTTTTTTTATTATTATTAAGCCATATAATATATGAACAGTAATTAATCTAATACAGTCTAATCTAATGTAATATAACAAATATAATGAGTAACATACAATAAATGTACACATTATTATGTATAAACAGTAATATACAATCAGTTATATAAATTAATTTAATGCAATTGAATCTAAAATATAAACTGTAAAATACAATACAGACAAATTAATATAATATATGATCAACATACAATACATTTCTAATTGAAAAATATAGTTTTTTAATGTTTGCTTTTAAAAATTTATTTGTTGTAATTAATGTAATTTATATGATCTAAAAACACTCTTTCCTGTATATAATCAGATTTTAGATCAGATTTCAGACTTCAGATTAGATTTAGATCAGCTTTTAAACTAAAATCGTATGTGGAATGTTTTGACAGATCTTGTGATACAAATGATATCTTTTGTTGGCTTAATAATATAAAAAGCTTGTTTTTATTAGTTTGCTTGCAGAGATATTTCTCTTCTTCTGGAGTTCATGAAGGTCTTATGTGTGCAGGTCTTTCTGTCAGTCGTACGACATGAAGCAGCACTCCACCAAAGTCTTCAGAGACATCGTCAACGCTCTGGGCTCCTTCATCCAGTCCCTCTTCATCCTCCCTAGCGCAGGAAACACCTCCTCCACCAGCACGCCTGCAGGTCACACACACACACACACACACACGCACGCTGAGATCTTCATGTTATAATGACTGATTGTCTCATGTGAAAGTCAAACTGTGTGTGTGTCAGGTGGGTCGGTGTCGGGTTCACAGGGGTCCGCTCAGGGAGGTCCGGGTGCGGCAGCAGCAGGGGGAGGTCTGATCACACAGGCAGCTTTTGAGTACCGGGGCACCTGGATCCCCCTCATGAACGTCAGCGTCCAGGGCAGCGCCAAAGCCACCTAGTGAGTGACCACATGCTTTCAGTACTGACTAGCCTTTACTAGGGATGTGCGAGACTAGTCGACTAAATGATACTGCTGCTGCTAGTCGACACACTAGTTGTTTACATCCATTTGTTTTTGCACATTTCAAATTACTGTTAATGTTGCATTTTAAAAATTAATACATTATTTTCAAAAAGTCTAGTTGACATACTGGTTGTTTAAGTTTTTTTTGCACATTTATGTTTTGCTTTAAATTAAAAGAAATATATATATATTTTTTGGCACATTTATGTTTTGCAATATATTTTTTCAAAGGCTATGTTTTAAATTACTCTCATTATAATATTGCATTTTAAAGATTAATACATTATTTTGAAAAAATCTGGTTGCCACACACTATTCATTTGCATTTTTTTTTTTTTGCACATTTATATTTTGCTTTATATTTTTAAAAACGGTCAAATTGCTGTCATGTTAATGTTGCATTTTAAAAATCAATACACTATTTTGAAAAAGTCTAGTTGACATACTGTTCATTTACATAATTATTATTATTTTTTGCACATTTGTTTTATTTTGAAGAACATTCAAATTACTGTCATGTTAATGTTGCATTTTAAAAATTTATACTTTATTTTCAAAAAAATTCTAGTTGACATGCTGGTTGTTTAAGTTTTTTTGCACATTTATGTTTTGCTTTAAATTTTTAAAAATATATATATATTTATTTTTTTTGTACATTTATGTTTTGCAATATATTTTTTCAAAGGCTGTGTTCAAATTACTCTCATGATAATATTGCATTTTAAAAGTTAATACATTATTTTGAAAAAATCTGGTTGCCACACACTATTCATTTGCGTTATTTTTTTGCACATTTATATTTTGCTTTATATTTTTAAAAACTGTCAAATTGCTGTCATGTTAATGTTGCATTTTAAAAATAATACACTATTTTGAAAAAGTCTAGTTAACATACTAGTCATATCCATATTTTTTTTTTTTGCACATTTATGTTTTGCATTATATTTTTACAAAGGCTATATTTAAATTATTGTCTTGTTAATGTTACATTTTAAAAATGAATACATTATTTTCAAAAAAGTCAACATACTAGGCGTTTACATTATTATTTTTTCCACATTTATGTTTTGCTTTTTTATTTTTACGTCTACAGTAAAGTTACTGCCGTGGTAATGTTGCATTTTAAAAATGAATGCATTATTTTGAAAAAGTCTAGTTGACATACTGGTTATTTACATCTATTTGTTTTGCTTTATATTTTTGTGTCATTTTGCTACCTGTCATGTGTACACATACTTTTGATTCAGTTGATTTTAATAATATGTCTATATTGGTTAACATTGTTTAAGTGAACACTTAAGTTTAATGTACAATAATCATAATGCAAGGAAAGCACCTTGCATGTATATGATCTATTTTTCAGCAGCATTCAGTATGGGATTTGACTCTTTGATTCATAGGCTATTGGATCGCTCATACGTTTTTTGACTGTATTTTGACTGCTAGACTAGTTGACTAGTTGGTTACAAATTCCGTTTAAACGGTAAATCAGTCCCTAGTCTTTACTTTGTCCGTGCTGTTGGTCTAACGCGTGTTTCTTCTCAGTCTGGAGATGCTGGATAAGGTGGAGCCGCCCTCCATCCCTGAAGGTTACGCCATGTCTGTTGCCTTCAGCGCCCTGCTGGATCTGGTGAGGGGAATCACGTCTATGATCGAGAGAGAGCTCTCCAAACAGGAACAGGAAGCTGCTATGAGGAAGGAGGCGGAGCTTGTTAGTCCTCCACAGAGAGACAGCTGCCCTCAGGAACCCAGTGAGTTCATGTCGACGTCACATGTTTGTTTGTGTCATCTCAGAGGTCTTTGAATCTCTCAACCTGAAGTATATTTGGAGAGCATCTCTTTAATAATGAGACTATGCTCTGTGCTGACCTCTGGCTGCAAAACCAGTATACTGTGACTTTATATAACGTGTTGTAATATATAATGTAATATGTAATAAACAGTATGTGTAATGGTAACACTTTACAATAAGGTTCCATTTGTTAATATGAACTAACAATAAAAAATACTTGTAAATGGTTTATTCATATCAGTTAATATTAATTTCAACATTTACTAACACGTTATTAAAATCCATATGTATGTCTTAATAATAATTAATGGACGTGAGCTAACATGAACTAACACTGAATAGTTGTATAAATTAATTTTTATGACTTTTTTTATTCATTTTTATTAATAATTTATACTTTTATTAACATTTAAAGATGTTAATGAATACTGTAACAAATGTATTGATAATTGTTAGTTAATGCATTAATTAACATAAACTAATGGACTATATTGTAGTGTTAACTGTTTAACAAATGTAATATATAATTCATACTATACATACTATAATTCAATACTAACAGAAGATACAATACATTTTACAAATAAATCTAATCTAATATAATGTAATAATATGATATAATCGTATATACCTGTATGTGTATATACTGTATATATATATATATATATATATATATAAACAGAAAATCCAATAAATTTAACAAAAAAATAAGTAATAATAATAATACAAATAAGTCTAATCTGATAATGTATAAAAAGTAACATATAATAAATTTCACAAATGAATCCAATTCAATCTAATCTAAAATAATATAACATATAATATATAATATAATGTATAATGTAACACAATAAATCTTACAAATATCATATTTAAACAATAATATACAATGGATTTTACAAATTAATCTAATATAACAATATAATAAAATATATAATATCATCAATTACAATAAATGTTACAGTTATGAAATGTATAAACAGTAACACAATAATATGTACAAATTAATAAAATCTAATCTAAAACACTTTATTTTAGTGTGCAATTGTTAAACGTTACTTGTACTTACAATAGTAAGTTAACTGTATAATTACAAGCAACTAACATTATAACAACAAGAAGTACATAACAACAGTACATTAAAGGGGTCCTATTATGCATTTTCACTTTTTTAATTTTAGTCAGTGTGTAGTGTGTATGTTTGGGCATTAAAAAGATCTAGAAAGTTACAAATCCAAACCATACATCAATGGAAAGCTTATTCATTCAGCTTTCAGATATTGTATAAATCTCAATTTAAATGTATATGAATCATACCAGACTGACTATACTGATGATATTTGCCGTGTTTGTGTCAGTACGGACGAGACGGCCACAGAAAACATCCTAAAAGCGGAGCTGTCCATGGCGTCTCTGTGTGGCCGTCTGGGTTTGGTGACGCCGCGTGACGCTTTCATTACGGCCATCTGTAAAGCGTCTCTCCCTCCTCACTACGCCCTCACCATCCTGAGCAGCAACGCTGCCAACCTCTCCAATAAAGGTACGAGAGCGGTGCATGCTGACGTTCACCTCAAATACAGCTTATGATAAGCAGATAAACAACCAAAAATACAGTTTTGGTCAGTGATTTTAGCACTTCAAAACCGTTTCAGCCAAAACCAAAAACTCATTGCCACCCGAAACAGTTTTGAAGGGCTAAAATCATTGAGCACTTCTCCGATGGTGCAGCTGTGTGGATGCTAGTGCTGGATTAACAATATCAATTTCTCATTTTTAATAGATCTTCGTTTTGATGAACCAAGATCTTTTAGTTTATGTATTTCAGGTGATGTATGAACAAAACTTCACTAAACATTATTTGTAGTCTACCTGCTAGAGATGCACCGATTGCAAATTTTTTTGGCCGATTCCGATTTCCGTTTTTTTTTTGTAAGTGTGACCTGCCGATACCGATTTTTGCCGATTCCGATTTTCTTTCTAAATACTATAATTGACAGCATATACAAACAAAAATATATACTTTTTTAATGCAAAAAATTCTTTACATAATAAAAAATGATTAAACAATACAATTCCCCCAATCTGGACAAAGTTACATGTTCTCTCACTTAAACAACTCTCAAAATAAAGTGCTCTGTGACCAGAAAAGAGGTAGAAATAACAATTAACTGACAAGGAGTGGCTGTATATAACAAAACAGATGTCATTTCCCACTATGTTTCTTAAATTGTCATTTTTTTCACTAACCTTATTAAATGTGTCATCTTTCACATCAAATTCTTACATTGTTTCAATTAATTCAGTTATCAGTATCAGTAATCAGTATCAACAAACTCCATCTTTCCACTGCAGGAAACATAGAAGCTGCATCTGAAGTGGCATTAGATGTATTTACACAGAAAGTGTGACCAAGTATAAGTACAATATAAATACAAAATGTGAAAAATTTATGAATTTGAATGATGCACATAGCAGAAAATGTGTGCAAGTGGTATATTTTATACTTGAGCTATAATAATTAAGTTCTGTCATTCAGAGAGTGCAAATTGTGCATCTGGATTGATTTATAGGGAAATTACAAATTAAACAGTTATATAACAGTTCAAAGTTTGTAAATGTGATAAAAAACAGAATCTGAGCTGAATAGCAGGACACAGTCAGATACCAAATGATGTATGATATTACGCAGTAAATGTTATATAAACCACACAACCCTAATCTGCTCATTATGAATGTCAGAATCAGTGATGTGTATATGCCAGTGTTTTGTCCCTGTATTGATGCCGTATGTGTTTTGCAGTGGCTCATGAGGTTTGGGAGGAGATGGTGAACGCCTGCTGGTGCGGCCTGTTGGCGGCCCTTTCACTTCTGCTGGATGCCAGGTACGGGACGCTTTGTTAATATATCACTATACGCTATCATTCATATCCTAACTGTTATTGTAATAGCTAAAGCTTTATACTTGTGACCCTGGAGCACAAAACCAGTCATAAGTCGCATGGGTAGCCAACAATACATTGTCAAAATTATTGATTTTTTTTTATGTCAAAAATCATTAGGATATTAAGTAAAGATCATGTTCCATGAAGATATTTTGTGATTTTCCTACCGTAAATATATCAAAACTTCATTTTTGATTATTAATATGCATTGCTAAGAACTTAATTTGGACAACTTTAAAGGCGATTTTCTCAATATTTTGATTTTTTTTGCACCCTCAGATTCCAGATTTTCAAATAGTTGTATACTGTAGAGCTGTTACCATTCAAATGAAATCAGTATCAACAAACTGCAGAGGAAACACAGAAGCTGCATCTGAAGTGGCTTTAGATGTATTTACACAGACTGTTTATAAAGTTGAGGTGCCAGAAATGCATTTACACTGCAAAATAATTTTATAAGATTGTTTTAAATATTTTTTTAAACATACAAATAAGAAATGTTGGAATGATATGAAACCAAACCAGTAGGTGGCGGCAAATGACTGTTTGAATGAGTGAGTCATTTAGTCCTTCATTCAACAGATTCGTTCAAACGGCTGATTCATTCAGAAACGAGGCAAGTGACTACTGTCTTTATGAATGGGTTACTGAATCATTGACTCACTTAATTCGTTCAAAAACGTGGATTCATTCAGTAACGAA
>NW_015624202.1:15634-20523 GCF_001515625.1 Sinocyclocheilus rhinocerous
GAATGAGTGAGTCATTTAGTCCTTCATTCAACAGATTCGTTCAAACGGCTGATTCATTCAGAAACGAGGCAAGTGACTACTGTCTTTATGAATGGGTTACTGAATCATTGACTCACTTAATTCGTTCAAAAACGTGGATTCATTCAGTAACGAAACACCGCCGTGTGTTGCTGAGAGACACACAACGGTTCTGCTGTGGCTTTGATTGGAACTATTTTCATCCGCAAAATTTAGCAAAAATAGTCAATATTGTGTCTAAAATGTAAGTCACTTAATTTTAACTTCTTGTTTATTGTACTACTATTGTATAAAATCACATTGCAATCGTGTTGAAACCTTTTGGTCGTGCAATGTTGCGTACCTAAATTATATATTATAAATTTCTTTAGCCTAACTTTCTGTGTGTGCTGTTGCACTCATTTGTGTTGATTTCTGCATGAGTCTCTCTCACACACTCACTCAGGCTGCGCAGGCCTCATCTGACGACATAAATACATTATCAGTCGCCAGAAGTGTGACGTCAAAACAGACCGGCTCAGAATTGGCAGATTGGCCACCAGTCACCGGTCTGGGCCGGTCATGCGGAAAACCGGCTAATTCCGGTCCCTGGCCGGTCGATCGGTGCATCTCTACTACCTGCCATCCAATAATTACAATAAGCTCAGAAACAAAGTCTCCGTTTTCAAATTCTGTCAAAATTTGAACAATCATTTAAAATGTTGATGTAAAACAGCCTTGTGTATAATTTAATTCTTACATGGAACTCAAGTTTTTGAGCGTTATGAAATATATTTGATTAATTGAATTAATTGATATCATTGCCCTGCGTACTGATTTTGGGCTGCCGATTCCAGAAATAGTGCTTGTTTTGCTCGAGCATGTCACACTTTTTGCATTTTTGTAGCATTTTTGCTTTTGACAAACCATTTTTAAGGTGATGAAGTCTTGTATTCTCCTTTAATCAGCAGAAAAACTGCCACAAAGACACGACTCCTGTCTGCATCTGAACCAGATTACAACTATTTGTTCAATCCTCGGCCCATTTTCACATGTATTTCACATTATTTTATGCCTAATCCTGATTTCAAGGTAAAAATTATGGCCAGTGATAGAAGAAAATGCAAATATAGTCCAGATGTTTTCTGCTGCATCTGTGGGTGTTTTACTCTATCCAAATAGCAACAGAAAATACATTTATACATTTATATTTATGTTTTTGTAAAGTTCTTTGACATTATTGGAGTATTTTTCCACAGATTGTAAATTAATGCAGATTGCATTAAAGCTGATACATAAACACAAGTGGACAAATCTTCATTCATATTACGTAAAAATAAATAAATAAATAAAATAACTACATTGTGGAAAGTTCTTATTAATATTTTTGAACTAAGCATAATCAAATTAGTTCTTTTTTTTTTTTTTGTAAATCAGCAGTTTTTATTTATTTATTAATACTTAAACTTTATTTTCAGTCTGGTTTTCCTCTAAATCAGGGTTCCTACGGGGTTTGGAAAAGTATGGAATTTGATTCAAGTATTTTCCAGGTCTTGAAAAGTATGGAAAAAAAGAAAGCAGAGTATGGAAAAATATTTGTTTCGCTATTTCGTTTTTATAATAGAAAATGAAGAATTGAATGAAAATAAATTTAATGTACAAGCAGGGAGATTTCATGGCAGCTGTTTAGTGATTCTTTAGTGATTGTCAAATATGCACTTTTTGATTATGCAAAATGCAGGTTATAAGCATTTTGGGTTTCTTCTCACAATATTCTTAGCACCGTATTACATAGCCTCAAGGACCTTTGCAAAAATAAAAAAATATGCAGACTTTTATTTGCGCACGAGAAACCATTAAACTTAGCATATAGGACAATGCACACTGAGCCACCTATTGTGCCATCAGCCCATTTCACAGTGTGGTTTCTTAGCCTCTACAAAGAATGCGTTTAAGAGACCCTAAGGGCTTTTTATTTTAGGGACTCTGTGTGTTGTCATGAGAAAATCAATGAAAAAACCCAGAGAAAATAAAAAATATTTACAAATGACTGAACTATATACCAAATATAAAGCTGAAAATAATGCTCTATGGACCATTTATGTTAAATATTGTATGAAAATCTGTTGAGAGGTTTGGAAATGTGAGTTTTTTTTAGTTGAATTTTGAAATGGAAAATAATGGGTAGGAACCCTGTAAATGGAAACGTATATTTCGTGATTCAGTAAAAAATTCATTTCGGTGCATCACTGGCCACAAGCCTTAGGACCTTTGTGTGTGTAAGTGTATGTAGTTTAATGTGTGTGTGTGTGTGTGTGTGTAGTGTACTCTATCCAGGGTCAGAGTGTGCAGATGGTCAGTCCGTCCAGTGAATCTCACCAGCAGGTGGTAGCAGTGGGTCAGCCGCTCACCACACAGCCGCAGGGCACCGTAGTGGTAAATCACACACGTTTACCTTACTATCGAAAACATGACATAGATTTCTGTTGCTTTTATATGATGTTAATTATGGCAGAGCGCAACAGCACTTCAGACGACAAGAGTTTTAGTCTAATAAAGGCAAACAGACAGCTAATTATGACTACAGAGTAACTCTAGCTACTCTTAAGTTGTTGACTTCATTTCTAAATCAGTTTCAAGTGCAGCTGAATATTGTTCCAGGTTAATTGCGAGGGCTTTTCTTTCTCTCTCTGTCTGTGAATCAGCTGACAGCGAAGAACATTCAGTGCATGCGGACGCTGCTGAATTTGGCTCATTGTCACGGTGCTTATCTGGGAACCTCATGGCAGCTGGTTTTAGCCACACTACAGGTACAGGAACACGGTTCAATCACCACAACATACACACTTTATCTGTCTTTATCTTATCTTGTTCTGGACCGGGTTTTAGCAGTAATTGAACGATCAGAATCCAGAAAACTTGCATGATGTTTGTTCATTGTATAGGGATGTGATTTTATTCCATATTTATACAGATTTCCGTATTTTCCAACGTACAACCCATGTGAATTGCGAAATACAAACTGCAAAACATTGAGTATTTTTAAATTTATTTATGCATAATATGCATAAATGGGGAGGTTTTCCTTTTTTTGTCCTTTTGCTGATGACATGCCTGACTGGAATTGGCAATCTAATACAATCTAATCTAATATAACAATATAATATCATTATAATCAGTAACATACAATACATTTTATAAATAAATATAATGCATAATAATAATATTTTAATATAATATATAATAGTAATAATTAGGGGTGTGACGAGACACTTATCCCACGAGACGAGACACGAGACTGGGTTCACAAGAACGAGACGAGATTTTTAGACTTTTTTAAAAGAAATCCTCAATGTTGAAATATATAGGGAAAAATAGTCTTTTATTCAACTGAAAAACACAAAATGCAAAAAAGTAAGTGCTGAAATCAACTTGTACTTTATGAAATGATACATATATTTTAATAAATTTTATCCAGTAATAAACAGCATGTAAACACTGCAAAATGTTTTGCCACAAACTCAACTGACAGGCAAGTAATTGCACAAAAATTATAAATAGTATAGATAAAAATAAATAATACACAACATAAATATCCCTTTAAAGTGGAAGTGAAGCAGTCAGTCAAGTTTACATTATTTAGTAAACTGATTTCCACTTTAATAAAAAAATATATAATAAACACGATTAATGTATCCATTTAAAAGAATAAAGCAGTTGTTCCCAAACTGGGGGGCACGGCAAAGCTGAGGG
Source organism: Sinocyclocheilus rhinocerous (assembly GCF_001515625.1). Lineage (NCBI taxonomy): Eukaryota > Metazoa > Chordata > Actinopteri > Cypriniformes > Cyprinidae > Sinocyclocheilus > Sinocyclocheilus rhinocerous. The sequence continues at coordinate 19,385 of NW_015624202.1, forward strand.
ATAGTTAGGGCCCTGTGAAATCCATTTTATTTTTTCCTAAATTCCGTTTAATTTTTTTTCCAAATTCCATTTTTTTCGTTTAAATTTTTCTGGATTCCGTTTTTTTTATTTTTTATTTTTTTTATTTCTCGACTCCTTTTTAATAGTTAAATTAAATGTTATTAATTAAAAAGCATGTCTAATTAATTAAAATCATGTAACTTATACATTTTCACATCAATTTATTAAAAGTTTAACAAACATTCCGTGTTTAGGGCCCTATGAAATGTTTTATTTTTTCCCACCATATTATTTATATTTTTTATTGTTACCAAATTCTGTGTTTTAGCAAGTCTAATTATTTGAATGCATAAAACAACTTAATTTATTCTTTTTTTTTTGAACAATTTATTCATTTTTTCCCCTCAGAAATTCTGTGTTGTGTATTTAAATTTTTCTGGTTATCAAATGAAGGCATAAAACATTAATTTAATTTATCATTTATCTTTTAATTATTGAAAATTAAGCAAACAATTTTTTTTTTTAGCAAACAAAGGGGATTTACTATTAAAATTAAAACATGGAAGACATGTTTTGTGTGATTATTTAAAAAAATAATTGTTTCATTTTAGTAGTAGTAGTAGTATGCTATGTACATTCTACTGAAAAATAGTTATAGGCACAATGTCTTCAAATCAAACCGGACTTTTATTTTGACGGGTTGCCGTGAATACCTTTACAGTTCTGTGTATGAGATATGACGCTAGTTTTACTCAAATCAAACGCTAAAATGCTCATGAAGTGACTCTCAGAGCAGTTCTGGAGATGTTGTTCATGTGTTTACGTCCTCATTTAGTGCGACGGCAGATGCTGAAATCACCGCGAGTGTCACGCGCGCTTCAGTGTGTGTGTAGTAAATGAAACCGCGCGTGTGCGCCATTCATTAACAGAGACAGGCAGAACATGCAGGATTCATATTTAAATCGACTTTTGCGGCTTAATATTTACAGATACTAGTCCATATCGTGATTTGATTTAAGTGTAATGACCTACTTTTGATTAATTCATTCAAAATTTGACAAATTCCGTGACATTAAGCGTTAAACTGAATTCTGTTTTTATGACTGGATAAAGACTACACTGCGTAATTTTCCCGCTAT
>NW_015624202.1:21633-28353 GCF_001515625.1 Sinocyclocheilus rhinocerous
GTCCTCATTTAGTGAGACGGCAGATGCTGAAATCACCGCGAGTGTCAGGCACGCTTCAGTGTGTGTAGTAAATTAAACCGCGCGTCTGCGCCATTCATTAACAGAGACAGGCTGAACATGCAGGATTCATATTTAAATCGACTTTTGCGGCTTAATATTTACAGATACTAGTCCATATCATGATTTGATTTAAGTGTAATGACCTACTTTTGATTAATTCATTCAAAATTCGACAAATTCCGTGACATTCCGCGTTAAACTGTGAATTCTGTTTTTATGACTGGATAAAGACTACGCCATAATTTTCCCGCTTATCATGCGGCCACTTGCCTGATGTGAACATAAAATATCTTACATACCACCACTTGTGAACGAGCCAGTCTGCACGAGGATATCGTCACGTTCTCGCGAGTCCAATCAGATCTCGCGAGATCTCGTGCCACGAGATCTCGTCACACCCCTAGTAATAATATAATGTATAATAATACTTTTTTCTTTTTTAAACCGTGATATACAGTTTATAAATAAATATGTAAATAGAATAAATATACAATCAATTTTACAAATAAATATAATATGTAAACGGTAACACGTTTTGCAATACGTTTTGCAAATAAATAAAATATATAAACGGTAATATACAATACACTTTACAAATAATATATATGTAATTAAATATATTTAAAAGGTAAAATACTATAAAAAATTATAATACTATAAAATACTATACATTTTACAAAGATACAATGTAATATATAAACAATAATATACAAAACATTTTGCAAATCTAACATATAAATAGTAATATACAATAAATTTGACTAACTAATATAATATATAAACTGTAACGTACAATAAGTTTTACAAATTAATATAACATAATATATGATTTAATGTTTGAAAGACAGAAATAAATATTAGTTTTGTAGTTTTACTATTGCTCCTTAAAAGTATTATTATTATTATTAATAAATACCTTTTTTATTTTACAGTACAATATTCATATATAATTACATATTATACAGTGTAATAGTAATATATGTCTTTATTAAAGAATAAAGAACGAGAGGTTCATTTTTTTTCTTCTTTTTTTTTTTTGCCTGATTGTATTTGGCATTCACTCATTTTTATCTCTTCTTCTCTACAAGCATCTGGTGTGGATTCTGGGTCTGAAACCGGCTGTCGGTGGAGTTCTGAAACCCGGGCGAGCTGTGGAGGGTCCGAGCACGGTAAAAAACGCTGATCTCAGCCCTGCTCAAAGCCTAGTGAGCTGCCTGCCTAGAAGGCATTTTGAGCATCACAGGCGCTTTTTGAGGCAGCAGCGTTTATGTGCACCATGGGCAAGTTGCAAGACAACAGGGTTTATTTGAGGAATGCAATAAGTGACTGTATAATTTTTGCTCATCAGGGATTCTCTAAGTCAGCAGCATTTTTAGGCATCATAGATGATTTCCAAGTCACCAGCATTTTTGTCTAGTAGGAAACACTTTTTACCTAAAGATATCGCTCACTAATGCTACAAACACTTTTTAGGTGACTTGAAACAAATGTGGTCTAGATATGCAACTTACTAGGACTCCTCATAAATGTTTACATTTATGCATTTAGGAGGCTGTTTTATCCAAAGTGACTTACAAAAGAGGAACAAAGGCAATATATTCGTAATATGCCATACTTGGTTTATTAGACTAGGAAGCAAGGTAGAGAAGAGGAGAGTAAGCGTTTATGACTTTATAATGGTGTTTATTTCTTTTCTGTTGCAGGTTTTGACCACAGCGGTGATGACCGATTTACCCGTCATATCAAATATCCTTTCCAGACTCTTTGAAAGTTCACAGTAAGAATCCGCCAACATCAGAATGGAAATAATTCAGTTGACTTGATTTACTTAGTATCAAATCAGCTTTAAAGAGTGCTGCTGCTGCTGTTTAGTTAAATTATAACAGTCAAGTGTTCTTGTAGAGCAGTTGTAGAATTACATGGTATGTGTGTGTGATTGTAGATACCTGGACGATGTCTCTCTGCATCACCTGATAAACGCTCTGTGCTCGTTATCCATGGAGGCCATGGAGATGGCTTACGGAAACAACAAGGTGCGTTCAGATGCTAAAGCTAATTACAGATTCATTTAATCAAAACATAATCGTTCAGCGCTCATCTGTCTATTTCTCTTATCTCTGTGGTTAGGAGCCATCTTTGTTTGCGGTGGCCAAACTGCTAGAGACCGGACTGGTTAATATGGACCGGATCGAGATTCTCTGGAGGCCGCTGACGGCTCATTTACTGGAGGTGAGTCCAGAGGCCAAATCCACACCAACAACGCACTTTCTGCTTTTGAAACAAATTTATTTGTTTGTTTAGACTGTTAGTCTGGGAGGCTTTAAATGTTAGTATTTTTTATTTATATTTTTTTCTTTATATATGTACTGTTTAGTTTTGAAGTCATCTTTGTTTATTTTGTATTTATATTTTATAATGCATTTATGTTATTAATGTTATGTATTATTATGTATATAATTTCTTTATTTAAATAATTTTTTATTCATTTGATTTTTTTTATTTACTATTAATCTTTCTGTGTACTTCAGCTCTAATCATTAGTAATATTGCTTCAGGGTCTTGAAATACTACTAATATTGCTAAAACAAATATTACTAATACCTGTACAACTAATGAACAATAAATAACTATTGTAATGAGATGAGCCCTATTCTGAGATGTTAATATTTAATACTTGGCAGGCTGCTCTGATCTTTCTGGTCTTTACTTGCTGTCCTTGTCTGCTGTACTCACACTTCTTCTGTAGTTGTATAAATGCTAAAGCACAGTTCATGTCCTCATGCTGTCTGATGCCATCTTTTTTCCTCCTCTGTCTCTTGCGACATGTCTGTTTTGTAGAAGGTAAGTGCTGAACTTTCTTTTTCAATTCAGAAAGACTTCTCTCTAAAGAGTGACTCTTCTTTTTGAATCGATCTGTCATTCACCACCCTTTATGAAATTGTCTATTTTCAAGTTCAGTGTTTTCAGGAATGAAATCAGCCTCCTGTTGTTGTGCTAATCAGATGTTGTTTGTTTTCAAGCTGATCTCGACTGTCACACTTAAGTTTCTTTCACATGACTCCCATCAGGGTTTCAACACAAGCGTCATGTGCTGCTTTGACCTCCGCGTGAAAAGCAGATCACAGAACGGCTATTTTATAAGATAATTACTGTCTGAATGTTATTTTATATCTTCAGCTGTGTGTTGTACAGCTTGGAGTCAAAGTTTAAATAGTTGGGGTAGGGTCAGGTTTAGTTGAATATTTTTAGTTGACTAGTTTAATGTGAATAATGTGAAAGGACCTTTCTGACTGTGATGACCACATTATTTTGAGATTATTTAATCATCTGCTTTACCACAAAACCTTCACTTTTACATTCATAAAACACACCAATCTACACAATTAAAATTCAATAAGCAATGTTACCTCTTGTGATCTAAAAAAATTAAATATAATTTAAGAATATTTTGCAAATCAGTCTATTTATATTTTGTGTAATTTGGCAGTGTGCATGCTTTATTTGTATAATGATTTATTTTTATGAGCAATATATATTGCTTTGCTCTTTTTTGTGTTATTGATGTTATTTTGTCCATCAATGTGTCTTCACCCTCCTTTTGCAATTTTTGATTTGTCTTTGTGTTGTTGCTGATTTCATTAATGGGTGAATCTCATAAAGTCGTTCAAGAATGTGTCATATTTCACCACAAAATCAAAAGAAAATATTGAAAAAGAACATGAAGCCTATTGTGCAATTATCTCGTCAGGTCTGTCAGCATCCTAACGCTCGAATGAGGGAGTGGGGCGCAGAGGCCATCGCCTCGCTGATCAAAGCTGGACTCTCCTTCAAACACGAGCCACCGCTGTCCCAGAACCAGGTAGAAATTAATTTGGATGATCGGAAATCAGTGCTACTTCAGAGTTTGACTTGGATTATTGATTGGACAACATCTTTAACCAATCCCCTGTTCTCCTCAGAGGTTGCAGCTGTTGCTTCTGAACCCTCTGAAGGAGCTCTCCAACGTCCTTCACGCCGATATCCGACAGAAACAGCTGGAGTGTGTCCTACAGATCCTACAGAACCAGGGAGACAGTCTCGGACCGGGATGGCCTCTGGTGCTGGGGGTCATTGGAGCGATCCGCAATGACCAGGGGTGAGACACAGCCTGACCTTGCAGAAAAGACCATCTTAGACAAGCAAGAATTTCCATATTGGTCCAGGCTGGGTTATGCAAATTAGAGTTGGTTTAAAGGATTAGTTCATCCCAAAATGAAAATTCTGTCATTAATTACTCACCCTCATGTCGTTCCAAACCTGTAAGACCTTCGTTCATCTTCGGAACACAAATTAAGATATTTTTGATGAAATCCAAGAGCTCTCTGACCCTCCAGTAGACAGCAACGCAACTGTAATGTTCCCAGGTCCAGAAGCATGCGCATCAACGTAATCAGCGTTGTTTGCACTTCGGGGAAAGCGTGCGTATGCGTTGTGATACTCTCCAAAATGGCGAAAGACGTAACTTGGGGGAGAAGAATTGTTGAATAAAGTCATTATTTTTTGTTTTATTTGCGTACAAAAAGTATTCTCGTTGCTTCGCAAAATTGAAGTTGAGCCACTGATGACAAATGGATTATTTTACCGAAGTCCTTACTACGTTTCTGGACCTGGGAACATTACAGTTGTGTTGCTGTCTATGGGAGGGTCAGAGAGCTGTCAGATTTCATCAAAAATATCTTAATTTGTGTTCCGAAAGATGAACGAAGGTCTTACGGGTTAGGAACGACATTAGGGTGATTAATTAATTTCATTTTGGGGTGAACTATCCCTTTAATGCTTAGTCAACCTGCATGGTTCTTCTTTTGAGGCTGGTTGACCAAGAAAGTCTTCACGATTTAGATTTAGATCTAAAGTGTGGATCTTGGAGTGTCGCATTTGTATCTAATGGCGCTTTTCCACTGCATGGTACGGCACGGTACGGCTCGGTCAGGGTCACTTTTGGGGGGTTTTCCACTGGGTACAGTACCTGGTACGTGCCGAGCCGAGTCGTACCACGCAGTGGAAAAGCGCCGTAATATACCTTTTGTTCCACAGTGAATCCCTCATACGAACAGCCTTCCAGTGCCTGCAGTTGGTGGTGACCGACTTCCTACCCACAATGCCTTGCATGTGCCTACAAATTGTGGTGGATGTAGCCGGCAGCTTTGGGCTCCAGAACCAGGAGCTAAACATCAGCCTGACGTCTATCGGCTTGCTGGTGAGGAGAACTGCTAGTGTTGCTTTTAAAGACTCTTTAGCCTTACCTTGAAGGTGTTGAGTGTTCCTTTGGGATAGTTGAGTTGACTGAGTGGATGACCAAGAGTCTTCTTCTTCCCCTGCAGTGGAACATCTCAGACTACTTCTTCCAAAGGGGAGAAGCAATTACAGAGGAGCTGGAGAGGGAGGAAGCAGTTCTCTTGAAACAGGCCCAAGATAAAGGTGAACCTCTGAACCGACCCTTCCACCCTGCGCCACCCTTTGACTGCCTGTGGTTGTGCCTGTATGCCAAGCTGGGTGAGTTGTGTGTGGACCCACGGCCGGCTGTGAGGAAAAGCGCTGGCCAGACAATGTTCTCCACCATTGCTGCTCACGGAACGCTGCTGCAACCACCGACCTGGAACATCGTGGTTTGGAAGGTACTGGATCAGACTTGACTAGGGCCATGATAGCTTTAATCGATTGCATCTCTTATCGACAATTAATCGATCATCGATTAATCGTTGACATCCCTAATTGAGACATGTGGTTCTCAAAGACGTATCTCAGAATTTGGTTCTAAAAGTCATGTTCTTGCTTGCAGGTGACTTTTTCAAGGCTTGGGAAGTTCTGTTGGACCACATCCAGTCTGCTGCACTCAGCAAGAACAATGAAGTTTCCCTCGCCGCCCTCAAGAGCTTCCAGGAGATCCTCCAGCTAGTCACGCCCATTAAAGACACGGATAAACCCGACGCTCTCACAATGGACGTTCCTCCTGTCCTTATGGAGTCTTTACAAGGTTCTGGGCCAGGAAGACCCCTAGTCCGATCCGATTCCCTTGCCGAGCGACTAGCCCAGCGCTACGGTGCCCAACCTTCACTTCCACCACCTGGAGAGGAGCTGGACGACTCGGCCCTCTGGTGGTCAGCGTGGAACACTTGGTACCGGATAGGAACAGAGTGCACGCGACCCCCTAGTGGTGGAACAGATAAACTAGTGTTCGTACCCAGTCAGCCTTTCCTGACGGCGCTAATACAGATTTTCCCAGCTTTGTACCAGCACATCGCAGGAGGGTTCAGCATGGAAGATCTCAAGAAGCTGGGGGTGATTCTGCATGGAGCCGTGTCGGTACCCATAAGCTCAGACTCCTCGCCTTTCATCTTGCCCTCCTACACGGAAGCGGTGCTCACCAGCCTGCAGGAAGTGGTCCTGACTGCCCTTGACGTCCTGCAGAAGGTAGAAAACCTTCAGAATTTGGTTAAAGGGTTAGTTCACCCAAAAATGAAAATTAGTCCATGTTTTACTCTAACCGTCGTATGCGCGTTCACGAGAGACTGCCTTTCCGGTGGATGATGTAGGACGTAGGTGTAGCACATGCGCGTGTGAGTCTCGCGAAAACCAACGTTTGTTTACAGGAGCAAAGGAAGCAAAGTTTCCTTACTTTAC
>NW_015624202.1:28524-40425 GCF_001515625.1 Sinocyclocheilus rhinocerous
CAGGCTCCACTTGGCTTATATCGAAATCCTCTGACATTTTTCTTCACAAATCCTCGTTTTGTGCTTCTAATTCGTGACTGCCATTTTTTTTTTGTTCTCTCTCCGTCGCGCTTCTGCATTTGTCACTAATCACCGTCCTACGTCATCTGCCTGGAACGGCTTCCGCCTACGACAGTTAGCAGAAGTGAGAAAAAGGTGTTTATATAATTTTAAATATGGATATTTGTCTTAAAAAATACATCGATTCGCTTCAGGATGCCTTTATTCACCCCCCAGAGCCGTGTGATGCGCGTTTTAATATGGAGGCGTGCACTTTATTTGACTACTTTTGGACTGTTGAACAAAAACACCCGCCCATGCCATTATAAAGCTTAAAAGAGCCAGGACAATTTTCAATATAACTCCGATTGGATTCATCTGAAAGAAAAAAGTCATATATACCTAGGATGCCTTGAGGTTGAGTAAAACATGGACTGATTTTCATTTTTGGGTGAACTAACCCTTTAATGAAGTGTTATGTTTTTAAGTGGACCGTCAAGAGTTTGTTTTTGGTTGCAGTATTTGTGGTTGTTTTCACACTTGGATGATTCTGTTGTGTGGTTTGCCCGTGGGCCGGAATATTTGCATTATTAATGCAAGTACCACACAAGCACTAATCATCCATTCAGTCCCATTCTTAGTTTTTCCACCAACCAATCAAACAAACCCATTTCTGATGACAAGTGGACTTGTCTACACCAAAACAACCTTGAAAATCATGGATTTTTTTGATTGATTACACATCTGTTATATTAACTAGATCAGTTGATTGTGATTGAGATTCTTTGTAGACTCTTCATCTTTTTGGATGTTTGAATGAGATTGAGAGATGTCATTGTTCTAGGCAATTTGTGTGGGTTCGGAGAATCTCCAGGTGATGTATCCCGCCATCTTTGAGCAGCTTCTGCTGTTCGTGGAGTTCTCCTGTAAACCTCCTCAGTATGGAAAGATGGAGACCAAACTTGTGGCCAATGCCAAATACAACCAGGTGAGTCTCTGTCCTGTTTCCACCTCACATGGTCTTCACTTTTTCATCCGTTTTCAAGATGGTGGATTTGCTTTTGCTCTGTTTGTCTTGATCATTGTTGTTTTATGACTCACCATACATACACTTATCATCATCATCATCATAAAACATTCATTTATGTGTCCGTTTCCAAATGTGATGATCTATCTGCTTTTTTGAAGTCTATGCTCTTTTACTGTGTTTACAGTTGCCTTTTTTCCTCAGTTTTTTATGTGGTTCTAAGACCATTTAATATATATTTTGGGACAGTAGATAGTTTCAGTGGCTTTGTTTAGAAAATATTTGATTTAGTTTTCTTCGCATGGTGTTTTTATGTTCTTTCAGTTGCATTGTGCCTCTTTTAGTCACGTTTGAGTACTTTGGGCCATGTCGTTACTTTTCAAATTTGATCATTTATTTAAAGTTTGGATCAAGTTTGTGTCAAATTGGAGTTTGGATAAAGATGTGGATCAGTTTACAAGTTATAATTCTAAACTGGTAGAAATGTGCGATATTGAAATGTTAACCCATCCTTTAGGTTAGGTGCAAAGTATGTTTAAACATGACTTTCAAACCAAACGTTTGTTCGTCTTTGTTGTTGTCATCGTTTAAAGTAGTTTCATTAGTGTGTTGTGCGGTCGTGATCAGCAGTGGTAGTAAACATTTGTCTGCTCTTCTCTTGTTCTGTTTTTGTACTTCATATGGATCCACTTTAGATCCAACTGTTTGCACCGGTGAGTTCTTCCTCCCTCCCGCTGTCTTCCTCTATATCTCTGTCTCTCGTTTGCTTTCTGCCTCGTTTTCTCTTCGTTTTTCCCCTCGGCTAATTTCAGCTCCATTTAACTGCTCTATTAGACAAACTTCGCTCTTCGTACTGTTATAACATTTGGTTTTTTTCCATTCATTTCCATCAGCCACATTTGTTCATTAATTCTAACAACTGCCAAAATAAACTTCAACAAATTAATAGTTATTTTATGGCGTTTCTTAGAACCGTGTGGTGAAAAGTTTTAAAATTTGACACACTCATAGTGTAGAGTCTCAACTTCTTTCATGCCAATTTTTCAAACTCTCTAACGCCACCAACAGTTATTTTTTTGTATACTTTTTAACTTTTGAATTGTATGGTCAATAAACATTTGTTTTTGAATAGCATACTACCATACTACTCTTACTTACAGTATGTATACTGTGCATAGTACGCCAATTTTCTGTATAGATAGCATATTTCAGTGACCCACTACATTTATCAAAATGTACAGTAAAAAAAACCTACATTAAAAAAGTATCCCACAATGCAATGTGCTTGACCTGTCCTTCCATTTCCAATGTAATGTGTAAAAAGTAGTATGACATGACTTTTTGTGGTTTGGTGACAGCTGTTCAAAATGCATATATCATCCAAAAAATGTAATGAAACAATTTAGTGTACAACATTTTATTTAAAAAAAATTTTTTAAGTACTTTTTTTTGTTTTTGTCACCAACATTTTTACAATTGCCTTTGGTGCCACTTTACCTTTAAATGATGCTGAATCTAAAGCCTTTGAACTACTTTTGCTCAAATTAGCATCAGGGCTGATATAAACAAATCTGCTTGGCCTGTATTTGCTGCTTTTCATCTAATATTATGGTCCGTGTCAGAGTAACGTAGAACTAGTTATTGAAATTTGACACAAATGTTACTAGTGTTGAAGTGGAAATCTGTAGGGACTGTTTTTCCAGGCATCTGCTGCATTTAAGTCCAGTCATGTAGCTCATTTTACAGATAGTAGGGATAATGTGATAAAAATATGATTTTTATTTTAAATTTTTTTGTTTGAACTAAGAGCCGATGTGGAGACCGGCCGCGGAGATTTAGTGTTTGTGTGTTGATTATTCACAGTCCTTCTCTGATACTCTGGCATTTGTCTTTGCGGCTGAGGAGACATTTGTTCGTTTAATAATACATTATTTTTTTATATTCACTGTCTTTATTTTGTTTTTCTTTTCTGTCTATGTCCAGGCGGAGTGGGTGGCCTTAAACTACGTGCCGTTTGCGGAGCGATCTTTGGAGGTGGTGGTTGATCTATATCATAAAACGGCCTGTCACAAAGCCGTTATCAACGAGAAAGTCCTACAAAACATCATCAAGGTACAAAACGGAAATCATCAGTTTTAAATGTATATAAAACTGACCTCAACAAACATAACTGATTTTTGGTATGTTGTGAAAAGTGCTGGGTAGTAACTGATTACATGTAATCTGGATTACGTAATCAGATTCCAAAAATTAAGTACTTAAAATGCTCATAATCAGATTACAGTTACTTTTTTATGGATAACATGAATACATATCATTCACGCAAAGGCAGTAAATCATTCATAATTGATTCATTCACCCCAGTTCTTTTATTTATTTATTTATTTATTTATTTTTTCAACCTACCACTTATATATACATGAGACTAATAATTATGCAAGTTGGTTACTATATGCTGCCGATGCATAACTATGAAATATTATGTCTTCATCATATCCAGTGACGTTCACTATTTATTAATACTGGAGGTCTGGACCAAAATATATCAAACCTGGAAGACTTTGACCATGTAATGCGATGTTTTCATGCTTATCCATGTTACCCCAGTTCTTTTTTTTTTTTAACCTACCATTTATATATACATGAGACTAATAATTATGCAAGTTGGTTACTATATGCTGCCGATGCATAACTATGAAATACTATGTCTTCATCATATCCAGTGACGTTCACTATTTATTAATACTGGAGGTCTGGACCAAAATATATCAAACCTGGAAGACTTTGACCATGTAATGCGATGTTTTCATGCTTATCCATGTTTTTTAATGTAATTTAGGGATTCCCAAGGTTTTGTCATTTTTATGATTACATTAATTTTTAGCTTTCCGTGAAAACCCTACAGTTTTTTTTTTCATGAACCACAGTTTGAGAAACCCTGCTGTACTGTAATGTTTAATGCATTTCATGATATTGATAACAGAGAATGAAATGTATTGTCTTTCTTTCTCTTTTTTTTTTATCGATGTGGAACAGTAATCATATTCACGTCTATATCATAAACGAGTTAGGTAAAAAGTCATCAAAAAGTAGTCAGACTACATTACCTAATATGTGTAATCCAGATTGTGTTACTAACTACAATCAGTGTTGCCAAGTCCGCGGTTTTCCGGAACGCGATTTTTACTAGGGAACCCCCCTCGAAACGCGATTGGGCTAGTTTTGAGTAGCATTTGTGCGAGTTTTGTTGTGAAAACCTGGCAACCCTGACTACAATTTTTGTCATGTAATTTGTAATCAGTAACAGACCACAAATTTTAAGTTGTCTACCCAGCACTGGTTGTGAATTAGTAGTTTTGTTAGACATGATGCGTTCTCAACAGCATTTCCGGGCATCTTAAGACTCCTTTCAGTCGAAGCAACAGGCTGATCTGTGCGGGTTTAAAAGCAGAAGCTTGTGCGCACTAGGGGTTGCACCGACTAGTCGACTTCAATGCTCTGCCATGACGCTTTAAGCTTGACGTCGACTAGTCGCTGGTCCTATAGAGGGCGCAACAGGATAAGAAATCTTTGAAGGACTTCCACATTTACGCTCTGTTTCCAAACAGTTAAAATGACAAATAAATGCATACTCTGAAAGCGCTCCACAAGACGTGTGATTATATTACTAGATGCTCGAAATTGAACGGGAGAATGCACGTTTTAAACAGCTTATTGTACAGGTAAATTAATCTTTCATAACATAAAAGTCGACTTTAAAAAATCAGAGGTCGTTCAACCCCTAGTGCGCACTGAGCAGAATCAATCCTCTCTGTTTCTCTGTATTTAGACTCTGAGGATTCCTCTGGGTCTGAAGTACGCCTGTCCTGCTGAGAGCACCTGGAATCTGGCCGTCTCCTCTCTGCTCAAAGTGCTTTCCATTGGACTCCCTGTTGCCCGGCAACAAGCATCCTCAGGCAAATTTGACACGATGTGGCCAGAGCTGGCGAACGCCTTTGAAGACTTCCTGTTTACCAAAAGGTGTCCAGCCTATCATGATATATTAAAAGAAATCAGTGATTTCAGATCCATTCTTACTCATTTTCCTCTCGTATCCCACAGCACACCTCCAGATAATCTGTCCATACAAGAGTTCCAGAGGAATGAAGCTGTAGATGTCGAGGTCATTTCATCTGACAGTAGATCCACACAGCCAAATTTGAAACGAACATATAATTCCAGAGTTGGAATTCCAAAAGGATTCTTTTAATAAACTCTATTTAAGCTAGATTTATTATTATTATTATTATTATGACTAATATCTATTAGTGGCAGGCCAATATATCTGTGAGACTGATATTTGGAGATTTTATGATGAGACATTTCGATAATGATACATTTAAAATAAAAATAAAAAATGTGTGTATGTGTATATATACACATAAAACAATTAAAAAATATAAATAGATATTTTTAGAAAATGAAAACATTTTATTTAACTATATTGTATACATAATTTATTATATTAAATATATTTAATATATAATATATTTATACAAAAAACTACTACTGTAACTATTTGTTATGTATAATAATAATAATATATTATTTATATTATATTAATAATATGTGTATATTTGATTTTACTATATTTATATTGAATATATAAAATATATTTTAAATATATATATTGTTTTTTCCCCTTTTAGGTGGTGCAGTTGATCAGCACAGAGATTTTACCATTTGCCAATTTCATACCCAAAGAGTTCGTAGGTCGTATCATGAGCATGCTCAATAAAGGATCGATTCACTCCCAGTCATCAACGTTCACAGGTATGGAGTGAAAACAAAAGGAAAAAACAACCATTTTCATCTGATTCACAATGTGAAAACTGCTCCTAAAGCAATAGTCGACTCAAAAAATTAAGATTTTGTCATGTACACACTCAAAAGATGATGTTAGACCAAATGTGACCCTGCAGCACAAAAGCAGTCTTAAGTCGCTGGGGTATATTTGTAGCAATAGCCAACAATACATTGTATGGGTCAAAATTATAGATTTTTATTTTATGCCAAAAATCATTAGGATATTAAGTAAAGATCATGTTCCATGAATATATTTTGTAAATTTCCTACTGTAAATATATGAAAACTTCATTTTTGATTAGTAATATGCATTGCTAAGAACTTCATTTGGACAACTTTAAAGATGATTTTCTCAATATTTTGATTTTCAAATAGTTGTATCCTATCCTAACAAACCATACATCAATGGAAAGCTTATTAATTCAGCTTTGAGATGGTCTATAAATCTCTATTTCAAAAAATTGACCCTTATGACTGGTTCTGTGGTCCCGGGTCACATATTAACAATATTAAACATGAAAACTTCATTTTTGATTAGTAATATGCATTGCTAAGAACTTCATTTGGACAACTTTAAAGATGATTTTCTCAATATTTTGATTTTCAAATAGTTGTATCCTATCCTAACAAACCATACATCAATGGAAAGCTTATTAATTCAGCTTTCAGATGATGTATAAATCTCAATTTCAAAAAATTGACCCGTATGACTGGTTTTGTGGTCCTGGGTCACAAAAGTTCTTGCATAAAAGTATCATTAAAGCGATCCATTAGACTTGTGCGATATATGCTCCATTACTTCTGAAGTCACATGAAAGCTTTCAGTGAGGAACAGAACAAGATTAACAGTATTAAATAGAGAATACCTCTGGTACTGTAGTATGAAGACACTAACGGTCCCCTCTCGTCCCGTGCAGAGGCTGAAATGGACATGCGTATGCGGGAGGAGTTCTCGAAGGTGTGCTTTGAGACGCTCCTGCAGTTCTCCTTCAGTAATAAGGTGTCGACGCCGCAGGAGGGCTACATCTCTCGTATGGCGCTGTCAGTGCTGCTGCAGAGGGCGCAGGACGTGCTCCGACGATACGTGGAGGACGAGAGACTCGGTGGACGCTGCCCGCTGCCCAGGTCTGCTCACCTCAACAGACTCATATTTTTCAGCTCCCCGAAAATGAAATAAAATTCGAAATTATTTTTGCATAAAGTACTTTTTTTTTTTTTTTCGACTCTTTATTTCTACCTTTTTCAGAATATTTACAATTTGCATTAAGGAAGTTTTGTGATTTAATGCAAGATTCCCTGTTCATTAGGGCCAAATGACATTGTTTGATTAAAACATGCATTTTCTCTAAAGCTGCTTTGAAATAAACTGTATTGTGAAAAGCACTTTAAAAATAAATGTGAATTGGAATTGAACTGAATAAAGAAAGAGAATAATTTAAATACTAATTTAAAAATGTATATACATTTTTGCAATAATTTGAGGAGGAAATGTGTTTAAGTGTCATGTTTTTTAAGTGTATAATTAAATATAATTAATATTTCTAATGATGCAAAATATATATTTTGGGGAGGGGGGGGGTGGATATGAGTTGGGACATATTCACCAAATTCACTTTCACTCTGTTGCTGGTTGCTAAACAGACTTCTTGCAAAAATGATATAGATTTATTAATTGCAGTATTAATAAAGATCTAAAGATAAACTTCAATATTTGTTTTTTTTTTTGCAAAATATAATTTCTTCTTTTTTTAATTTGGATATTGGGATGAAATATGAGCTGGACATATTCACTGAATTCGCTTTCACTGTATTTTATGTCCGTTTCTAAGTGGACTTTACTAACTAAACTGCACAGAACTTGATTCGAAGTGTTTCTCACCATTTCTTTTTTATCTTCAAGGCAACAAGTGACTGAGATCATCTTTGTGTTAAAAGCCATCAGCACTCTCATGGATTCCTTGAAAAAGACTCAACCAGAGAACGGTGAGACGGGTTTGTCCTTCAACATTTTGATGATTTGAAAGCAGCCATGACAAACTCCTAAATGTGAAAACGTATTGCTGGAACGGCTAAATATTCTATTGCCTACCTAGATAGCATTTTGAAGCCTCATAGGCAGGTTCCAGGTTTTGCATCCTTGTTTTTGCTCATTTCTCTCTTCTTCCTCTTCCTGTCCGGGTGTCAGTGGACGGGAACGTGTGGGCTCAGGTGATCGCGCTGTACCCGACGCTGGTGGAGTGCATCACCTGCTCGTCTCCTGAAGTAAGCTCCGCCCTCAAAGAAGCCCTGGGGCCCTTCAAAGACTTCATGCAACCGCCCGTCTCCAAAGTGCAGAACGGCGAATCGTGACTGAACGTTTTTATTCCACCGCAAACATGAATGTGACTGTTTCATACGCCGCGCGTGAGGACGATTCACCCCCATCGTCATGGTAACTGTTGATTGACAGCTCCAAATCCCATCGTTCAAAGCTTCTTCTAATACGAGCTGACGGTAGACTCTGATTGGCCGACTTTAACGATGTATTAACTGCTACGTTAAATTTGCAGTGTTTGTTGTTTTTATGGGTTTTTGGTCCCCTCCCCCCCCCGCCCCCTGGAGTTAATGTACAGTGTTTGGTGATAGTGTTAAAGATGTAATTAAGAATTACGTATTTGGATTGAAAATCAAATCCAAAAATCATTTAAAAAGAAAGAACGAAAAATCATAATAAATACATGAAGGATGGTCTTTTTTTGTGAAATTTTCTCAACAGCAATGGGATTTATGCAAGATCTTACTGTAACATTCCATGTCATCTGTAGTCGCATTGAGAAGGGTCGAACCCAGTGTGTGTACAATAATAAATGGTACAGTTCTATGAACATCAAATGTATCGCTCATCTGGTTATTCATGAAACATACTGCACTTCCAGTAGCGCAGGTCAGTAGTTCATGTAGATTCAAAAATGACTTTTTATGAAAAACATTTCAGCCTCTTTTGAATGTACATGAAGCATTAAATAAGTTTTAATATACAGTTAGGCAATAATTATCGCAGGATAACTGCAACCTGACATGGTGACAATTTTATTGAGTGTGTGTTTATATATATATATGTGCACACACACATATTTTGGATTCTCATTCTTTTGAACTGTCTCGTTGGTTTCAGTTAAATTCTACTGCTACGCCAGCGTTTTCATGTTATTGGACACAGCCATTTCGCCAAGGAACGCTGTATTGACCAATCAGCATCCAGGACGAAAACTATCCGTTTTATGTAGTATTTGTATTGAGTTTTGATTTTATCATCAAAAATAAGCTTGTATAAAACACGTAATTTGCAACTTGACGCAATATCTAAGAATAGGGTGACCAGACGTCCCCGTTTCTGGGGACAGTCACGGTTTTTGGTGCCCGGTCCCCGGAAATGTCCCTATTTTATAGCACCTTCAAAACAACCCACAAATACACTGCAAAAGCCCGACCAATTTAGCCTGCTGACAATCGTATAAATGTGATTCTTCACCAGTAGAGGGCGCTTCGAGCTATACCGATTATTTCTTGGTTGCGCCGCTACATGACGAGCTTGGGCGAGAGCAGAGCGCTATTATCAGTTATCAAAAGAGACCAAAATTGGTTTCAAGGTAGTCACATACTAATATACATGTTAAAACAAAGTAATACTGTTTGTGTGCACTGTATAACAATGAGGTTACGGGAATGTTTTGCACACAATATTAACCATTCCTGAAACTTCTGCCGTCACAACTCCGATATGAATAATATAGCCTAAAAAAACAATAAACTAATCAATTACACTTGCTCAATTACATTAGCAGAAAGCACATACTCAGTGGTCAAAATGAGCCTAAAATGCAAAATAATGAGCATGATTTGGGATAGAAAAGATCCGTTTCCAAAAGCATAAACATAAAATTTGAAATGTTGTAATTATTGTACTCACAGTTGTGAAAAATACAGATATAAAATAACATATTTGTTAAATAGTTTTATTTATTGTATGTTCTTATATTTATTGTTTTATTTTTAATTTGTTTTTGTAAAGCCATAATTTTGTTATAATACTACTGTTTTGATATGTTTGCTATTTGCAATAGTTACTATTTTTCATAGTGTGATTAAGATTGATCCTCAAACATCACTGTAATTATCAATTATGATATTGATACATGGAACCCACAACAATGAAAAAAAAATATATCCCTGTCTTTTGCTTCGTAGATAATCACAAGTTAGATTTCAGTGATATTTTGACCACTGACTGATCTAGGAAATGTCCCCGGTTTTAATATCAGAAATCTGGTCACCTTATCTAAGAACGCACAGCCTGTCTCGGGAATTCTGTTGGGGTTGTAGGTCTCTACAGTAAGTGAGTGTCAGTCAAAATCAACTCATTCAAAATCACGAGCTCCAAGTCTCGTGTGAACTCAATTCAGCGACATTGGCTGAAGACTGCGGGAGGTGTGGCCTAATCAGGGGGTGTGTGTGTCGTGGGCGGTGTCCCTCTGACACCCCATTGGCTGCGCTCCCAGCCAATAGCGGAGCAGCAGAAGGGAGTGTAGCCCGCTCACGAGTACTACGACCATTCAACTCGGAGTCTTCGCGCGCTGTAGAACGTTCCGCGCGAATTCTTGGAATTCTTTTTTTCACGGATGCGAATTCGCTGCATTTTTACGAGCTCCGAATTCCATTTAGCCGTGTACTGGCTGAGGTAGTAGTTTGTGCTGTTGGTTGGGATGTGACATTGCCCGTTATGGAGATGACTGCGCAAGCTACTCCCTTGCCAGTGCTGGTTACACTCTTCCCAAGCTGGAATTCGCTTTGGAATCCACATCTTCTGGGGAAATGTGATGTTTTATGTGATATTTATGTATTACATGTGTGATAGCGTTACAGTTGTACATGTTAAAATTGTTCTGAGAGTTGTAGAGCTATGTAAATGTGTGCTCAATGGTAAGTCTAATTTAAATGCAATAAATTTGTATATTATGAAACACGTTGCTGTGTTAAGCGTCTAATTTTTGCTTTTATTAATGATGTGTTTTAATTATGTTCCTTTTTGCCACTATAACGGACACTGAATTGTAAATTCATGGGGATTGGCCATGTGCCCCAGTTTTCTTCAGTAAAGTACTGTTTTTTTTTTTTGTCGAGCACAGCAAAAAAAAAAAGCAGATATTACCATCGGGAACACGACGGGTAGGGTTATTAATTTTTAATAGATGCTTGATTTTGCCCTTGGGATGGCTAATACATGTAGGTCATACTCTACTGTTGCTATGAAGAGAGCTGTGACGTGGCTTTTTCTGCCCACTACGGTAGAATCATCGATCGTGACGTCACGTGGTAAGAAACGACGTTACCTGGACTGGTTTGGACTCAACCAGAGCACGCGCGTGGAAAATGTGTATTTTATGTACTTAAGTTAATGATTTAACCATTGTAGAAAAAGTGGAGTTAAAGGGTTAGTTCACCCAAAAATGAAAATTAGCCTGTGTTTTACTCACCCTCGAGGCATCCTAGGTGTATATGACTTTCTTCTTTAAGACGAATCCGGTCCGAGTTATATTAAAAATTGTCCTGGCTATTCCAAGCTCTATCATTGCAGTCAGCGGGTGTTGCAGTTGAACAGTCCACAAGTCGTCAAATAAAGCTTTGTACTTCTAATTGACCTGCGTTTTGTTTTGTTCTCTCTCACGCAACGCCGACGTCTTACGTCATCTACCGGAACGGAACGGCTTCCGCGTATGACCGATAACGAAAGTAAGAGAAAAGTGTTTATTACATTTGAAATATGGATATTTTTCTTACAAAAACGCATGGATTCACTACAGGAGGCATTTATTCACCCCCCGGAGCCGTGTGAGGAACATTTTATTATGGATGCGCGCGCTTTATTTGACGACTTGTGGACTGTTCAACTGCAACACCCGCTGACTGCAATGATAGAGCTTGGAATAGCCAGGACAATTTTTAATATAACT
>NW_015624202.1:40480-46738 GCF_001515625.1 Sinocyclocheilus rhinocerous
GTTTTCCTTTGCTAAAGTAAGGAAACTTTGCTTCCTTTGCTCCTATAAACAAACTCGCGAGACTAGCATACCTCAGAGGCGTGCGCGCTGCGCATACGTGCTGCGTCATCTGCCGGAACGCCTTCCGCATATGAAAGATAACGGAAGTGAGAGAAAAGTGTTTATTACGTTTGAAATATGGATATTTTTCTTTTAAAAATACATGGATTCGCTACAGGAGGCCTTTATTCATTCCCCGGAGCCGTCTGCGGCACGTTTTATTATGGATGCGCGCGCTTTATTTGACGACTTGTGGACTGTTCAACTGCAACACCCGCTGACTGCAATGATAGAGCTTGGAATAGCCAGGACAATTTTTTATATAACTCGGACCGGATTCGTCTGAAAGAAGAAAGTCATATACACCTAGGATGCTTCGAGGGTGAGTAAAACACACGCTTATTTTCATTTTTGGATGAACTAATTCTTTAATGTACATGTGGGATGTGGAATGACGTGTTCTGATGTCATGAAAGGGCCTCATTTAACCCCCCAAGACCTCCATTAAACCAGGCTGTCTATAACTTAGAAATATGAGTATATGTGGGTGTATTGAACATGTATTTTCTTGATTGAATCCTTACATTCCAGCTCATCCCAGAAGGGATGGTGCCAATATCTTAACGTGTGATTATAAAATCACACGTTAAGTAGGTTATAAAAGTAGGTTATAAAATAATATTAATAAAGAGATAAACAGACCAGTCTGCCTGTGTATTTAATTTTAACATTTTTGTTAACTGCATACTGTGCTATTTGTTATGAATCTATCTATCTGACTCTTGATCTGGTGTATATGTTGTAGGTGGTCACAGTTAACTGGATTTTATAGAGGAAGTGCATGATTAGTGCAGATAATGCAGTGTGTAGGCTGGACGCCTTTCTTGTGACTCTGACAGAATCGTTCAGTATTTCTCTTCTAACCAGGTTCATGACCCAGAGATGAAACGCAGTCATTCTGATGTTCAGAATCTCAAGTTCGTTTTATAGACGAACCCAGCAGGGTTCAAATCAACTGCATACGATTCAATCCTTACAGGGTCTATCAAACTGGTCTCTGCTGGGAATATTATCACAGCTGTTGGCTGGTCGTGGTGGTTAATCCATTCATTTGTCCAATATTTGAACTTCAACTCACTCCAAGATCATGAAACGAAAGACTGTACAATTACTGCTGCTCCCAGGACTTTTTATGATGTAAATGGCCACAGATGAAGTGTAGTAATCTTTCTTTCTTGGACAGAATCTTAAAGTTCAATCCAAAAATTAAAACCATTCTCTTACCTAATGTTGTTCCAAACCTGTATGATTTTCTTTCTTCAACAAGATTCTCCATTCCAAAAAAAAAAAAAAGACTAAACATGACAGAACTTAGTCAAGATGGACGCATGTATTTGATGTGAATGAAACGGATTCTAGTCCATTCTGTTGTTGTCTTAAAGTCTTAAGCTTACATTTAATTTTTGCTACAAACAAAGTAAAAAAAAAATGTAAGCAGTTTCAGTGTTTTATGATTCAACTACCAACATAAAGGAACGCGTTAACGGCAGTTTTTTTCCATTCGCGCCAAATATGATTTGAATTTTCAGAAGCGCGAATGAGATTTGAAGGGCGCGGCAGGAATATTTTCAACGAATAACTTATTGAAGTTAAATAAATAATGACAAAACGTTTAATTTGGTGTGAATTATGTCTTTTATTCTTTTAACAACTGTCTGGAATTGTAGTTTTTACATAGAGAGTACATTATTTGGGAAAACATTAAATTATGTTATTTTAAAAAGATTCTAGTGAAATATCTTCAATGAGTTTTTATTCAAATCTGTGGGCCAGAATTAATGGGGCCACATAAGCAGTTTATGAATCATTTTTGCAGTGCATGTGTGTGCACTTCCCAGAAAGCTCCTTTAGTAAGCATGTGATGCCCTTGCAGCGCCTCCACCCACACAAACGACTGCGCTAAAGTGTGTTAGAGAGCAGTCCGCATACACACACACAGCTGAATCTCTGGCCAAATCAGTCTTGTTTTGGTCACACTCAGGTTGTGCTGACCAGATGGCCACTCTCTTGGGGAGTGTGTATGTTAGTGTTTGCACATTGTGTGTGTGTGTGTGTGTGTATGTGTGTGTATACGAAAGCCTTTCCAAACGCTCACAGCGGGTTTGTGCTGTAGAAGAGGAAGGTGCCACTGTGAACATGATGTATCGCAAGTCAGACCTCACCAGACCTCCACACAGGAGCCCTGGAGAACAGATTGCAGGTAGGTGTTAATTCACAACGGTGCGTACAGAAATCAAAGGGAACGTTCGCTGTACATCAGACTTCTTTGTCGGACACATGATTTATTCTTCCTTAAAAATGTATCATCCTAAGAATCTTACCGTGATGAATGGAAGATCAGATTGGCATTATTTAGCTTAGTACCTACTGCAAATTTACAGAGCACAGGAGAAACAAAAACAATACTAATTTTTAATTTACAGTAACTTGGAGTCACTGAAAACAGGATGTACAAATAACAGCCAGAATTGCTTTGATTTTTTCAGGGAACGCAAAAAACAAATCCACAAATGAAACATTCAGAGGATGAATTAATATCCTGAAAAGAAAAACAAAACACGCTTGGTTTCGCCTAGCTGCCAGATGAGTGCGGATAAACAAACTGCGGAGGGTGCGCATTTGTCCATGGAGAACTTCAAAGAACCGGACCCTCCTTTAGTCATTGTGCAAAGCTATAACTTATATACTGATCCCACCAACCCACGCGGAGGTAGGGAACGTTGACGTGGGTCTTCAAAGTCAGCAGTCGTCGACTGCTAAGTCTTAAAAGCAAGTGTTCATATTGTAAATGAGCTCAAATGCACAACGGGTTCCTTAAACTCCAGCAGGACGCTGTCTGAGCATTTGAATGTTGGGTTAGAGACTGATTCGGTCCGATTTGGTTGGCGCCCTGCCTTCTGATTGGTCAGCTAGGCTGAGGCTGTTGGCTATTGCCGTGCATTAGAGGAATTATAAAGACCGAAATGTCGTCTCCAGAGCCGAGCCGGTCTCCGGCGATTCTCCAGCCTTGGTGCCTCAGGACACCTCGGGCCTTCATCACCAGGTCTTGAGCTGCCATTGTGTACCTGAAAAACAACAGAGATGCTATTTAGTGGTTAAAGGGATAGTTCACCCAAAAATGAAAATTCTGTGCGCAAATTGTGCACAAGTTTGCGGAGGGTCAGAGAGCTTTCAGATTTTATAAAAAATATCTTAATTTGTGTTCCGAAGATGAACGAAGGACTTACGGGTTTGGAACGACATTAGGGTGAGTAATTAATGACAAAATTTAAATTTTGGGGTGAACTAACCCTTTAATTTTATCGTTCCAAGTTTACTAATAACAGGTTCATCCCTCCAAGAGTAACCTGATGTTAAAGGAACATTTCACCCAAACTTGAAGATCTAATTTATTCACCTTCAGGTCATTCCAAACCCCTATGACTTTCTGTTTTGCAAAACGTCAGAAGAAAGAAGCCATACAGGTTTGGAATGACATAAGGGTGAAAATTTTTTTTTTGAATTTTTGGATGATGAAGAAAACAGATATCTTGAAGTGTCTTTTATGTGCTTTTGTTCTACAGTAATCGTTCTTGGCTTGAACCTACAAACTTTCAGTTGCCTGCCCAGATCTTCAAAACTAAAGGTTCATAATTGGAATTGAAGGTTCCATGAAGAACCTTTAACATTCTTGGAATCATTCCATTGCACAAAAGGTTCTTTATAGTAGACACATTTATTTTTAGATTATTGAAATCTTCTTCACACTAAGAAACCAATGGTTCTTTTAAGAAGTGATAAATGAAAGGTTCTTTGAGGAACCAAAAATGGTTCTTCTATGGCATTGCTTAGAAAACCTCCGTTTGGAACCTTTTGTTTCCAACTTCATCTCATATTAAAATCAAAATTACATTTTCTTTTACGTTGCTCAAAATAACCCATCATGGTGTACTGTGTTGTCTTCAAGGTTGCATGAGTAGATGGTTGATACTCAACCAAAACTGAGGAACCTGCCTGTGCTTGTCATCAGGGTCACAGTTTCCAAGGAAACCAGATACCACCTCTGCCACTTCCTGATTGGACAGCACGTCCCAGAGTCCATCTGTAGCCAGGATCATGACATCATCGGCGCCGTGCTCATACTGAGAGAGGTTATAGATCTTAACCTGTAGATATGACAACATACTTCAGTCATGTTATATTAAATAAACACATGGACGTGCACATTCATAGAATTCTGTTTTGACCAGTGTTGGGGAGTAACTAGTTACATGTAACAGAATTACTTAATTGCAAAATAAATGTAACTGTAATCGGTTACAATTACTAAGAAAAAATTACAGTTACTTGTGAAAATGTTAAATGTTACAAAGGGGGTTACATCTGAATATTTTCACACACACACACACACACACAGACAGATTTGATTGATTTCTTTCCCAAATTGCGGTGACTGCTCTAAAATATGAGACACCAATGTTTAGGACAGAATAGGACACTTATTCAATAGCTGTTTTATTTCCTGTTTGGGTTTATGTATATGCTTTATTTTTATTTTTAAGATTAACATTTTTTTCCAAATCATTGCTAGATGCCAGTGTTTCCTGTCATAGCTATGCAAAGATTTTGATTTCAAAACGGTATCATAGCAATTAAACTATTTCTTATGATCATAAATCTGTATTTAAACGCAGAATGATCTCATTATTCATGATTAACATTTTAAAACATTTGTTAAAAAATTAGAAAAGTAATCAAATGTAATCGGTTACATTACTTTAATAAAGTATTTTAAATAGTTACATTACTATTACATTTTAAATAGGGTAACTTGTAATCTGTAACCTATTACATTTCCAAAGTAACCTTCCCAACACTGGTTTTGACGCACCAATAATTACATCAAATAATTTTGAATTGTTGTGTAGTTTGTCAACTGTAAACACCCCACAAATGTTATACACACAGACAGATTTGATTGATTTCTTTCCCAAATTGCGGTGACTGCTCTAAAATATGAGACACCAATGTTTAGGACAGAATAGGACACTTATTCAATAGCTGTTTTATTTCCTGTTTGGGTTTATGTATATGCTTTATTTTTATTTTTAAGATTAACATTTTTTTCCAAATCATTGCTAGATGCCAGTGTTTCCTGTCATAGCTATGCAAAGATTTTGATTTCAAAACGGTATCATAGCAATTAAACTATTTCTTATGATCATAAATCTGTATTTAAACGCAGAATGATCTCATTATTCATGATTAACATTTTAAAACATTTGTTAAAAAATTAGAAAAGTAATCAAATGTAATCGGTTACATTACTTTAATAAAGTATTTTAAATAGTTACATTACTATTACATTTTAAATAGGGTAACTTGTAATCTGTAACCTATTACATTTCCAAAGTAACCTTCCCAACACTGGTTTTGACGCACCAATAATTACATCAAATAATTTTGAATTGTTGTGTAGTTTGTCAACTGTAAACACCCCACAAATGTTATACATCGATGGACGAATTGTTTAGTGTGAAAAACAATGCATAATATTGGGTGATACCGAATATGGTACTTATATATTGTCCTTAAATTATTTATTAAATATTTATGTCTTATTGTATTGTAGGGCTGTCAAAATGACTGAAAAACTAAATTCGAATTTTCTACTTAAATATTATCAAAATTTGAATTATATTCGAATTTAAAAGGCATAATTTCAGTTAGGGGGAAAAAGCTTTTGGCTTTTTTCTTGAGGCCACAAGAGGGCGCATCGCGCAAAATATTATGCACGTTTCTTCCAAGCGTAATAAAATAACACGACTATCTTTGAAAAAAAAGTGCATAATGTTTAAAATAATGTTTATAAACCATATATAATTAATAAAGTTGCTTAAACAATTGGGGGAAAAAACAGCACCATGCATGTATGTAGAGTTTAATAGAAAGGACCGAAAACCAATCACAAAGAGTAGGCTACTTTCTTCATTTAAAAACATGAGATACAGTGGGATGGGGAAAAACCACCATAACGTCTTTTAGACATGTTTTTTAAAAGTTGAACTTGCATTAATTTTACATGGCTTTCTAAACATGCGTGATAGATGAAATTGTGATAAATATGCGTTCTGTGTGAACGGCTTGGTTTCAGTTTCGCCGTAAACAACGTAAACAACA
>NW_015624202.1:48196-56037 GCF_001515625.1 Sinocyclocheilus rhinocerous
CTTCTGCTGCCGCTGTCGTGCCTAAAATCACTGTAACGCATGGCCTCTTGTTGATTATTGCTTTAGTAATACATTCATCTGTCCTGACAAGACTCAAACCTTCAGTGTCTATAGTGGGTGTTTTTCTGGAAAGCTAAATTTCACCCTTAAAACAGACCGGCCAAACACGCTCACAATCCCATAAGCCTATTAGTTCTTGTCTGCGGTACATTATCTCGGGCAGACAGAGTCTTGCTCACACATCGTGTCTCCGTGAACGTGACAGCGGAAAGAACGCAGGCCGATTTCATCAGAGTCGCGCTCCAGCAACTTCACCACATGATTTGTTTTGATGTTTAAAGCGGAAATAAGCAGTAAATAAAGCCATGCGAGGCGTATCTGTGAAAAAAAAAAAAAAAATTCACAGATAGAAAAAAATTATTTAAATTATAATATAAATCATAATGTATCCTACATAATTGTTTCCATATACATACATTACAATAGTAATATTTACAAATGAATAAATGTATTCAACATTTAAATAATAAGAATTTCTGTTTAATTATAATACATATTTAAGTACATATGTTTATATTATATGTAATAGAATAATTATACAAAGATAGATAAAATAATAATAATTTTAAAAATATATAATTTTTTTGTAGCTTAATACTTTTTCAAAATTTACATTAATTTAAATAATCATTTAAATTATAATATTAATCATTATATCCAATATAATTATTTCATTTTGCCTATAAACCCCATCCGTGAAACCGGCCTAAGTATGTGTAATTAGAGTAAATTGCATTTTAAAATACTTGTAATCAAACTACAGTTAAATTTTTATGGATTACATGATTACATTATTTGTTTTAATTTAACATTTTTGTAAAATACAATAATGTACAATAATTATATATGAAATTTTACATTTTTTATAAATTATTACATTTATTCAATATTTTATTTAGTTGTCTATATTAGTTTTTTTTTACAATTACGTACATATCTAGGGTATATGTATTTTAGAATAATTATATATTAGAAAGATATATATATATATATATATAATAATAATAATAATAATAATAAATACGGCATATAAAAATATCTGTATAGCCTCATTATCCTCATTATCAGTTATAGGTGAAAAGTATAATGGGTATGTTTTATCTGTCAATTTTCTGGAAAGCTGTGGCACTGCTATGGTTACACCTCTGTTCTAGAATTCCTACTTATTTCTAATTCTGTACAAACATACCTACTGTATCTAATCAGAATCTAAGTCTCCACTTAACCGTTTAAAAGTCATGGTATATAAATTAATACATTTTATTCCATATTTAAATATTTTTTATTTAATTATCGATATTTTTCAGTAAAAGATATACCACACATATAACACATACACAGTATTAGCTAGAAAGATAAGATAGACAGATAGAAATCATATCTGATGCAAGTGTCTGGTTGTCCTCGGTGACCCATCTTCGACCTTTGACCCAGTATTTGCGCAACAGACAGGAAATGAGGAGCGACTCGACCCACGCCGCATGCATAGCTGACATACTTCTACTCGTTGCACAAGCACATTAAACAGGGAAAAGTGCATGGAGGAGGACGACGAATAAGAAAAACAGATCAAAGAGAAGCCGAAAGAGAAAAAAAGTCAGCTGAGGAGCAGACGGCGGGATGAACCGCGGATGAACTTTACACAGCGTGAGAATTAAAGATCAAGGGAGCTTCAGAAGACTGGAGAGGGGAGAGACTCGTGTCACTGGAGGGATCTGAGCTGCTTTAAGACCACAACTTTATTCTGACGGGATCAAACTGTCTTAGAGGCAGAGAGAGACGGTAAAAATCAGGGTAAACACAAGCACTGGAGCTAAATCTGTGGCTTTTAGACTTGATTCTATTCGATTTAACGCTGCTGTGCTGATATGCAGGACATTATATAAATAAATCTGTGGTTATATAACATATATGGTTACTTCAATAAGCAGAACAGACCTGATTTCTGACCCAGAAACCCTTACAAACGTACCAGTAATAGCATCAGATGGGAATACCGTAGTAATTTATTATACAGTAGTACGATAGCAAATATATCTACCTTGGTATTTTCAATGTACTTCAGTGTCTGAAAAATGTACCTTTTCCAAACAAACATGGTAATACTATAGTATATGCCCCCCTCCCGTAAATACCATGATACCATACAAAACACAGCAATAGTATGGTACTTTGTCCAAATGTATAGTAATGCCAGTAAATGTCCACACAACATGGTAATACTATGGTACCATATCCAGAAAACACAATAATACAATGGTATTGGGTTTAAAAAAAAAAAGTTACATTCACAAAAAACATGGTATTACTATGGTACATGTTGAACAAAACATGATATTACCATCTTGCCCTTTCCAAAATCACAATAATACCATGGTAAATATACAAACAACATGGTAATACTATAATACTATTTAAAAAAAATTACACTTTAATACAATTGTATTTTTCTCCAAACAATAAAGAAGTAGCACACTATGGTAATACCATGGTACCATATCAAAAATAATAGCAGTAATACCTTGTTTCCTTGTTTAAAACACATTATATTAACAAAATTATGGTATTACTATAGTACATGTTCAACAAACATATTACCATGGTACTTTTTCCAAACCACACACCAATACCATGGTAAATGTCCACACACACGAGTGTTTTTATTTTATTTTACTATCATCGATATACTACTGTATTTGTTAATATTTTAATTCGATTTTATTTTATATTTTGCTTTCAATTTCATTTTAGTTAAAGTTTTAGTAATTTTGTGTTTTTGTCATTTTTATTAGTTTTATGGTTTGGTACATGTCTAAATTGTTTTATTAAGTTTTAGTTTTAATAATATTTTAATTCGATTTTATTATATATTTTGCTTTCAATTTCATTTTAGTTAAAGTTTTAGTAATTTTGTGTTTTTGTCATTTTTATTAGTTTTTATGGTTTGGTACATGTCTAAATTGTTTTATTAAGTTTTAGTTTTAATTTGGTTTTTGTTATACTTCAGCTTATACTAAATGAAAAGTTCCGGGTTTTTTTTTCATTTCAAGTAATGAAAATGTTTTTTATTGTTTTAGTTTTAGTTAACAATATTAACCCTACCACACACACCATATATATATATATATATATAGCAATACCATGGTAAAAAAAAACATGACATTTCCTGTATGTGCATGTTCTAAAAACCATGGTAATACCATGGTGCCATGTCCTAAAAGCATGGTAAAACCACGATCAATGACAAATCAACATGGTAATATCAAGGTAAATGTTCACATACCATGGTATATTGTTCAAAACACAACAACAAACATAATATTACCATGATACATGTTCAAAAAACTATGGTATTAACAAAACAAAAGCATGGCAATATCATGGTACTTTTTAGTTAGCTAAATAATGAAGTCATCTGATTATGCGTGTGTTAATGAATTCCAAACCTCCGGAGAACAGGAGAGGAACGGCTTGATAGCGATGTCTGAGTCGTGAACCTTCAGGTCGTGATCGCCGAGTCCACGAGTGACGCCGATGGTGGCCAAAACACGAGCCTGAGCCACAAAACAACAACATGAGACGGCTTTCCAGCACATTTTACTTCTCTAATGTGATGTGTTGCTTAGTAAAACTAAATATTCAATTGACCCTCCGCAAAGACCCGCCCCTTTAGTTACTGTTGCTACATCCGACAAGCCAAGGACAGAGCAGATTACTCTTGGTATGAAACAAAGTCTCAGCTTTCAAATTTGGTTGCTTTCATTTTGCAAGAAATAAAAACAATAAATACTATTTTGTGGCTCTTTAATGCATCGCTGTAGCGCCTCAGTTCAAGGGGTACGTGAACCGATCGTCTCTTCCTCTTTACTAGTTATAGCATGAAATAAACATGAATGAACATCAGAAGGTATCTTGTTTCAACCGCAGAAAGATGTCAATACACTGTTTTTCAAGTTCAAGTCCACTGACGTTGATCTACTCTCCCGCCTGGTTTGTTTATCAGACAAAATGGCAGATTCTGGATTATGATTGGTCAGATCGCCTGTCAATCAAACTCCCGGCGAATGGTGAATTGGTTCCAAAAGGGGTTTTCACATTGATTCCACCATTTTTGGATCCGCAAAGAACCTTTCAGTGTGAAGAACATTTAAAAAATTTAAAGAAGCTTTTTCCAGTATAAAGGTTCCGTAGATGTTAGAGGGGTCATATGATGCTCCTAAAAAGAACATTATTTTGTGTATTTGGTGTAATGAAATGTGTTTATGCGGTTTAAGGTGGAACCAGAGATGCCAATAAAAAACCTTTATTTTTAAGAGTGTACTTGAAGATGGTTCAGAAATAAGAGGTACTGATGACGTTTATTTAGACTAAAAGTCCTTGGAGTCATGTAAAACAAACCTCCCAACAAATTTCCTTGTTTTTTTCCCAGAATGCCACTGGCTGTGGTTGAAAACGCCCCCTGCTGGTTAATAATACACATGCCCTCAACCAGCTGCTTTCTCAGACTCCCTCGTGCCACCGCTGCCGAGTGGCTTTTGATATGTGCTCCTGCCGAAGCCTCCAGCCTCTCACAGGCGGAGGAGAGAACTGAACGTTATCGCGCCAGAGATGAGGAGGGATTCAGAACAGATGTCTTGTGAAGCTGAGACCTCCTTGAAGATAACTAGAGGCCGATCTCCTCCTGGTTTCACCCGTCACAACAGACTGATCTCAGCTCAGCACCACAGACTGAACACATTAACACCCCGATTGGAGCCCAAACGCTGCAGGATGGCACACACACTCACATTTAATGCTAGTGCTAGAGGCTGAAATTAGTTCACCCAATTATAATTTTTAAAAAAAAGTCCTCACCCTCAGGGAATCTAAGATGTAGATGAGTTTGTTTCTTCATCAGATTTGGAGAAATGTAGCATTACATCACCATCTCACCGATAAATCCTCTGCAGTGAATGGGTGCCGTCAGAATGAGAGTCCAAACAGCTGATAAAAACATCACAATAATCCACACCACTCCAGTCCATCAGTTAATGACTTGTGAAGAGAAAAGCTATGTGTTTGTAAGAAACAAATCCATCATTAAAACATTTTTAACCATTTAACCATTCAAACCATTGCTTCTGGCCAAAATGCGAGTCCATAATCCATAATAACGCTTCCTCCAGTGAAAAAGTCCATCTCCTGTTGTCGCTCACATCAAAATCCACCCACATATTTGTTTAGAGCTGCTTTGGACTGTGTTCACTTGTAAACGGTGCTTGATCTGTGCAGATTTCTCTCCTGATTCAGTTGAGACGACTTTTTCACTGGAGGAAGCATTATTATGGATTATGGACTCGTATTTTGGCCAGAAGCAATGGTTTGAAGTTAAAAACGTTTTAATTATGGATTTGTTTCTTAAAAACACACGGCTTTTCACTTCACAAGACGTTAACTGATGGACTGGAGTGGTGTGGATTATTGTGGTGTTTTTATCAGCTGTTTGGACTCTCATTCTGACGGCACCCATTCACTGCAGAGCATCCACTGGTGAGCAAGTGATGTAATGCTACATTTCTCCAAATCTGTTCTGATGAAGAAACAAACTCTTCTATATCTTCATTGACCTGAGGGTGAGTACATTTTCAGCACATTTCAGAAAATGGCATTTTTGGGTGAACTACTCCTTTAAATACTAGTACTTAAGTGATGACTGACTTACTGTAGCAAATGCCACTAATTAAGTACCCATTTTTCCGCAGTGAGAAATAATGCATCTTTCTGCAATCGCTCGACCTCACTGACATGTGAAATCTCACAGCGAAATTGCATGTTTTATTTATTATTATAATTTTTTTATTTTTTTGCAAGCCTTGAAGTTCTTCTCTCGCTAAAGTTCTCTGATATGATGGTCCATTCTCCAAATTTGGCAAAGATGAACCCAGAAAGTTTTTACCTTTTAATTCTTTCTTAAAGAGACAGAACTAAATAATAAATCAAAAAATCAAACACTAAGTATTACTAACTAAAATAGTCTCTAATCTCTGCAAAATGTGATTCACACATTCTTCTCCAGCCGTCTGGCCTTGATAATATCAGCCAGAAAGCAAGTTGTTACATTCTGATGGAAGATTGTGAAAACTAAGTTTTAGAGTTTTAGAGGCACAATAAGTCTTAGAGCATTTATTGATAAGGTAAACAGAGACAGGCTGACCCAGACGAGATATAGGATACGTAACTTGTTTAAAGACATAATTAACTGTGAGATGACAGTCGACAGTCACGATCGAGTGAGCTGCGATTTCTGTCGGCTGTGAAGCAGGAATACGTTCAACTGCCATCTTACCTTTTTTCCCTCTCCGAATACGAGTGGAAACTTCAGATCTTCCTCCTGGACTGTTTTGTAGGCCCTGCGCAAAACACCACGACAAACATCAAACAGCAGCTGAAGCTGAAGAAGAGCACTGAGACTTTACAGAGAAAGAAAGTAAAGTGAACATTGATTTGAAAATGTAAAATAGTTATAAAATTGTCTATGACAGTGTTGAACAGTCACGTACATTACTGTTCAAAAGAGCCAGTAAGTTGATTTTTGTAAGAACATTTACATTTTTATTCAACAAGCATGCATTACATTGATTAAAAGTGGCAGTTATAATGTCACAAACAATTCTATTTCAAATAAATGCTGTTCTTTTGAACTTTCTATTCTTCAAAGAATCCTGAAAAAAATTACATTTATCCTGGTTTCCACAGAAATATGAAGCAGCGCAACTGTTTTCAATATTGATAATAATAATCATGTTTCTTAATCAGCATATTAGACTGATTTCTGAAGATCATGTGACACTGAAGACTGGAGTAATTATGCTGAAAATTCAGCGTTGATCACAGAAATAAATTACATTTTAAAATATATTAAAACAGAAAACAGTTATGTTAAATTTTTTAATTATTTGACAATTTTTCTGATTTTACTGTATTTTTGATCAAATAAATGCAGCCTTGGTGAGTCAAAGAGACTAAAAGTAGAACATTAAAATCTTACCAACCCCAAACTGTAGCATATATTGCCAAGAATGAATATTCATTTCAAATTAATTCAGTGAAACACAAAATAAGAGATTTAAATAATGTATGGTCACTCTTTTCCATACATTTTCCATTCCAATAAATATGGACCAAAGCTTTAGAGTTTCAAAAGTGTTCATAAGGCATGATGAAGCAATGAGTGAATGAATCATTCTTTCAAGTCAGGTCTTTTCAACGAATCAATCGATCCAGCTCACAAAACCTGGAAATCTGAGTCTGTTTCTCATTCACATCTATTGTAGGGATACAGAAGACTTGAAATGTAGTGCAAGCATCATATGGATAACTGTTAAGATGCTTTTGCATCCATCCAGCTTAAAAGATTGGGTCTCCATTGACTGAATGTTTTGAATTATGTGCTTCATACTTTTTTCCCATGCGATTACAGAGTAATTTGGGTTTGGAACGACACTGAGATGACTTTTAGGTGAATTGTTCCTTTAATCAATTCAGACATTCGAGCAACTAAACTTGTATGATAAAATACTGTATATGATTCCTGGATGCAGCGGCACTCCCACACGATTCAACATCCCTGTCTGACAGTGCAGGTCGTGAGCTCAATTACATCCCCGAGGACTCACACACACACACACACACACACTCACACACACACACACTCTCACACACACTCACACACTCACACTCACTCACTCTCACACACTCTCACACACTCACACACACACTCACTCACACTCACTCTCTCACAC
>NW_015624202.1:56086-104322 GCF_001515625.1 Sinocyclocheilus rhinocerous
CACACACACACACACACTCACTCTCACTCTCACTCACTCACTCTCACTCACTCACACACACTCACACACACTCTCACACTCACTCACTCACACACACACTCACACACTCACACGCCCACACACTCACACGCTCATGCTCACACACTCTCTCTCACACACACTCCCACTCTCTCTCACACACTCGCACACGCACACTCGCACACACTCTCTCTCTCTCACACTCACACACACTCTCACTCACACACACACACTCACGCTTCTGAGTAGGATCACACACATTCACTCACTAATGGAAGTTCACGTCTCCTGAGGGAGCGGCTCTAAACACTTGATTCAGACTAGATCCGTCTCACAGACCAATCAGATCCAAGTGTCGAACTCTGATGAACCGCCCACAATTGTTCACTGACCATTTGATGAAAATTACACAAAAATTACACACCAAATCCATACTCATGGATGGACAAATCTGATTATGCAGACACATTTCCAAAAACGCACTGTGGAAAATATTACGGAAAGGGTTATACACATTGAACATTTTCAATATGTACAGTTTGCGCGTTGCTTGCTTGTGTTGCTTGACCCCTCCCCCATAATATCAATTGTTTATAGGCCACATATTAGCCACTTTTTTTTTTTTAATATTTATTTTTCAATGTTAATGAAAGTGACACCAAACAGGAACATCATATGGGGCTATAACCCCGTCAAGCCCCGCCCTAGCGCCGCCACTGTATTAATATAGTAATTTTAGCTATTAATTATATAATTTTATTTGATTAATAATTATTTTATTACTTGGGTTTCTGGTCTATTATTGTGATGTCATGATAAAGGCACATAAAAACAAAATTAACTCTGATTGGCCACTTTACATGTCAGTCAAGTGAGCGGTTTTTGAGCAGAATAACTGTTGATAGACTGCTAATCAGATCCAGTACAACACTCAACAACACTCCAGAACTCACCATCCGTTCATGGTAAAGTCTCGGTACAGCATTCTCTTCCCAACCTCTTTCTTTGTGACCCTTCTGGGAAACTCCAAGTGCGTGAACTCGTTTCCCAGCAGCGACGGCTGCAGGTGAGCCTGAGAGAGAAAAAAACGTGCTCCATAATCAGGGATTCTGTCCTTTAAAGAATGCAAACAAACATCCAAGAGAGGGAAAGCCATTTCCCAAGGCCAGCAGCTGCTGAACATGGCAGAAGTGAATCCAGATTTCGCTCACCAGGAACTGAAGTCTCTGGCGCTCTGATTCAGGAGTGAAGGAGCTGGACATGGGAGTGATCTCTCCTCCACGGACGATCAGAGCCCTGAAACACAGCAGAGTGCACATCATACAGCGCTCACTGGAGAAGAGCTGACAGAACCATCAAGAATTCAACAGAAGAGAATAGAATACACTGGACAGGGCAGAATGGAATACTGAACAGAACGTAAAATAGAATCATAAAATGTATATATTTGCACAAAACAGAGCAGAATAAATGAAACGTGTGGAGTCTACTAGAGAAGAATGGAGTAAAACAGAGCAGACAATGTCAATGCTACTAAAAACAAAGCTAAATAAAAGCCACGTTTATTTTTCATTACATTACATTTAAACATACACCGCTTTTTAAAAGTTTGGTGTCAGTAAGATGTTTTAATGTTTTTGAAAGAAAACATTTTGCTCACCAAGGCTGCCTTTATTTGTCATAAAAACAATAATATTGTTATTTAAAATAACCGTTTTCTATGTGAATATACTGTAAAAATGTAATTTATTCCTGTGATCAAAGCTGAATGTTGTTGCTGCTCAAGAAACATTTATTATTATCATCAATGTTGAAAACAGTTGTGCTGCTTCATATTTTTGTGGAAACCATGATTGTTTGCAGGATTATAAAGTTAAAATTTAAGACATTTTAAGATTAAGTAAAAAAAATTTAAGGAATAATCTTAATGGAACACAATACGTCAATATGTCTCTAAATGTAAATGTATTAGCAACACTTCAAGTTCAAAGTCTGTCTGACAACACAATTTCCAACAGATCTCCATTATTTTTCATTCATTTCACAAAAAAAGGCTAGAATACTTCTGCTCCAAACCACTAGAATATGGAAATAACTTTTGTTCCTTCTGATGCAAAAAGATATTCTTCCTCAAATAAATGCCTAAAAAGGTCTTAAATCAGAGCAGAAAGTCCTAAACTCATAAAGTCACGCCGTTAATTGTTGCATACACTGAAAAAAAAAAATCTAGAAATTTTTTAATCTCTTTAATCTAGACATAAACTCTCTTAAATGAGAATAAAAGAAATGTGCAAAATATTACAAAATGGTGATTTGGTTTAGTAATAGCAATATTCAGTCTCACCTGCTGTCACCGGCGTTGGCCACGTACAGTTTTCCGAGTAAATACACCACCACTAGAGCGGTACATCCTCCAGATATAGAGTAAACCATCCTCTCTCGAGCGATATGAGAGTCCTGAGATCACACAAACACACGGAGAACTCAATCAGGGTCACATGAGACTGGATTCAATCGACATTTAAGTAGAAAACACACATATAGGATCACTGCTTTCCATCTGTAAGTACACTAGACTCTTTTATGCTCACCAAGGCTGCATTTATTTGATCAAAAATACAGCAAAATCTGTAAAATTGGGAAACATTATTACAATTTAAAATAACTGATTTCTATTTGAATATATATTAAAATGTCATTTATTACTCTTATGCAAAGCTGAAATTTAAAATCAACACAGTCACTTACAATAATGCATCATTCCTATAAGCTCCGCCTGCCATCTAGTGGCCATGTGAGTTTACTACAGTAACTGATCCAAAGACTCACTATCTCCTTGAAGGCGTTCTCTATGGCTCCCACCACCAGACTCTCCTGTTTGATCTTCTTCTCCATGAAGAACCGCGGGGCCATTGTATTAGGGGACCCCGGGGCACCGGCGGCCCCTCTGAGCGAAGCGGCCCGGGACAGGCCCCGCTGGGAGCATCCGGCAGACGGGTGGAGGTGATGGACGGGGTTCTCCTCGCCCAGACAGGTGGCCGGCTGGAGGGACGGGTTCTTCAGGATCTCCAGCACCTCCTGCAGCTGCTCCTCGATATGGAGGTGGAGGAACTTGGCTGCAAAAACCGCGGCTCCGGAACCGCCATGACCGTCAAACAGAGCCCAGTAGTGGAAGTTCAGTTCCTTCACCTCCTGCACAAACAGAATTAAACAAATATCAGCATGCACAGAAAAATGTGTTTTTAAAAACAAATTAAATTCTCTCGTGAAAAAAAGTTCTGTCATGACAACTCTCGGAGGGATTGGCATGGTAATGTACATGACAATGTTAATGTATTTGGTCTTGGCGGAATAGATCTGCTACGCTGCTGCTGCGGCAGAGCAAGTACCGAGACTTGCTACTGCCAATACATCCACAACATGCTGCTGTGAGCATGTAAGAAATATTGCTGCTGCAAATATAACATACATGAAATAACCCCCATATAGCGTACATGAATCACCTCGTAGCAGATCTATACAGGTGGAGCTGGGGAAGGTGGAGGGTTTCTGAAGCAAGCTGCAACTGCTACGGCAAGCACTAGTCATATATTTGAATGTTGAGCAGCGAGCTCATTGGCTACTGATACAGGAGAGAACCAATCAGCTGTGCCATGTGATAATGATGTCATTAGGTCAGATTGAGTTAGACCTATCGGACTGCGCCATCTAGAGTTTCATGCCAGAACTCTGTATTAGTCTCTTCACATCCTAGTCTCAGCCTCAGACGTCACGCCCACGGACCGTTGGCTGAACGTCTGATGCATGCGGCACACTAGTGATGGGAGAAACCAACCTTTTCGAAGTGCTCAAAACGCCACACACTAGTGACGCCTGCTGGTCAAAAGTGTGTAAATGCAACAAAAACTCATGCATAAACAGCTTTTAAAAACCCATTGCAAATGTTTTATTGAAAGTATAATACATTAAATACAATAAAAATAATAAAATACCGTTAAATATGAATAATAATGTCTGTATAATATGTGGTTTTTAAACTATTTAATATTAATTTGCAGGGCTTGTTTTGTTTGTTTTATGGAGAGCTTGTGTATTGAGGCCAGTAAGAGACTATTAACTACTTCTCATCCTTTTAATTACACAAATGACTCGTTGAAAATGTCTACAAATTGATGAAACTCAAAAAAAAATTAAAAATTTGAAATTTTGAAACGTTTCGAAACAGTTATGACGTAATGAAGCCTCGTTTACTGAAATCACGTGACTTTGGCAGTTTGATACGCGGCCCGAACCTAATGATTCACAAAAGTTTCAAAGCAGTGCTTCGAAAGCGGCCATAACTATGGCACACTATACTGGAAAACACTTCAGGAGTTTCGAAGTCGTCATCTGATTGGTTGAATTATACAGAATTTCCGGGAGACGTGTGTGTCTCGTTCTTTAACGTTCCGCCTGGAAACAAAGATGCCGTGATGCCAAACCCCTCATTGAAGAACAAAGCCGTCTTGTTTACAACTGTGACAGTGAGCGCTTATCGGGATCAACTAAATGCTAGATTTTCAAAAGTATGTGAAATATGTAAAGTTCGCGGCATAGTCTCTTTAAAACACGTCCAAGAGTTTTACACACCGGTCTGTTATTGTGGGGACATTTCCACACCCATAAACATGACGCGGCACAAAATGAAACGTGATTGGTTGCTTTAACTGTCAGTCATATGGCCTCGTGGGCGGACCTTGACCATTCAAAGCAGCCAAGGTTCTCAGACCTTCTGCCATCAGTCTATTCACATCCTAATAGCAATTCTTAAGTTAAGTGGTCTAAATGTATTTATATCGTCTGGGGAAGGCGTAGGACCATAAAATGCTCGTCCAATCTTTTACGATAGGCTGTCCTACCTATCTGTCAAAGTATGTATTTGCACACCTCAGCACACCCTGTTCGCGCAGACATGATACGTCATCAGCGCGTTCATTACGCTATTGCTGAGAGAGCGAGAATGAAGGGTGTTATTATTGTAATATTATGCCCTTTGTACAGTAATGTTTTTAAGACATTAGGTTATCTGACAGCGTTGACGCCGTCTCTCATCGTGTTTCTGGTTAGCCTCTGCTCTGCCGGTGTGCGTTCATGTGTTTTGGAGGAGGCGTGACTTTGGAGAGTGATTTGCAGGGAGGGAGAGATCTTATGCTTTTAAAGCTACCTTGCTATTGCTAACCTCTCCAAAATCACCTACGCTCCCTTTATTTTATTTATTTATTTTTTAAAGGTTTATTTATGCACTTTTCATGCCTTTATTTGGACAGGACAGTATAGAGCTGACGGGAAAGAATTGGGTGGAGAGAGAGGGGAGCGGGATCGACAAAGGACCACGAGACGGGATTCGAACTCAGGTCGAATTTGTATTGTATTTCATAAATAAAAATAAAAATGAAATACAAAAATAAAAATAAAAACCAAAAACAATATTGTAATAATACTATTCTACTGTAAAATAATTTGAGTAATAAAACTTATTTTGCTACAAAACTACAATACTGCTATTTACATCTTAATTTCTTTATTTTTCAAATGATGGGTTGCCAGCAAAAAAATATTTTTATAAGATTTAAGCGCAACAGAAACAACCTGCATCATGAACTACACGTGTGTAAATGCCGAGCTTTTAAATGCCTGCAGCCTGCATGATTGCACCGAGCCATATCGCAATATCGATTTTATTAAAACTCAAGTGAAAACAGATAAAAAAAAAAAAAACACATCACTGTTCACTTTATGGTTACTGAAAAAGTTAGTTCTTATAAAAAGTAAACCTAAGTATGAACACCATTTTTTTCAATTCATGCTTAAAAATTCACCATAGTCATTAGAGTCATAAGTTATATTTCAGCTTTTTACTTTTTTTTTTTTAAATGCAGATGCACTCTTCCTAAAAATCATCCCACTCCTTCTAGAATGACTAATTCTTTCCAAATATATCTATTTAAGCCATCCGGTGAAAATTATATTTTTATATTACAAATATGTAGTTGCAGAAAAACGAAATATTGCAGTTTCAGTTTTTTACAATATCGTGCAGCTCTATTTTGGCACCACATGAGGTGGAGAAATGATGACAGAATATTCATTTTAGGGTGAACTGTTCTTTTAAAATCAACATGATGGAGTCATAACGGACATGTGTGAAATAACATTACAGTTTTTCTCAGTCGCTTTGGTGTATTTCTTGAATCATTCTTAATATTTGCAAAGTATGTGCATTTCTCAAAACAATTCGTACAAATAGCACCACACAATGGATTACTTGTGAAAGCCTGTAACTTACTCGAAATCTTTAGCTCATCTCTCAAAAGTAAGTATTTATGTAAATGAATATATCAGTGCCATCAGAATGAAAAGTCCTTGTGTCATTGTTCACAAACGAGATAGTCAAAATGCTTAGTCATGTTGTCAATATAACAGTGCACTCTGTTAGTATTACCTGATGTAAACTATGGCAACAGTTTGGATGACAGTTACTGTATTGAAATGCAGAAGGCTGCACTTCCTATGTATGCCATATATCCATTTCTAAAGTACAAATTTACACATTACTGATACTGTGTGTGGGATATTGATTGAAAGAGACTGGGCAGGATTCACAGTTACACTTGAGCTATTTCAGAAAACTGGTTCATCATTGGTTGATCTACATTCTCTTCATTAGTGAAAGTCAAGATTCACCTGCACAATTCATGGCAAATTTACAAAAAGTCTAATAGAATTGTGTAGAAAATGTGCTTGACAGTTTATGACAACTAGATCAACCATTTTGCATTTAATGACTTATACGATGAACCAATGACTAGATGTTTTGAGGGGAAAGACTATTGCACAGAGAACTACAGAATACATTTTGAGCAGCATGATATTAGCAAATGATAGCATTGGAAACCGCAGACAAATTTACATAATCAGTTGCATGAATGTACCAAAGCAATCGCAAGTTGTTCAAAAGAATGAGAAACTGCTTTTATGATGTGCACAAGTGACTAGATGATGTGGAGTAGGGCTGCATGATAAATCGCGACAAATTGCAATATCGCAATCAACGTGACTAATAAACACACGACTATGAAAATATATGGTTTATCTGAGTTCTTCCTCCTAGAATTGTCCTTAAAATAAAGTATATAATAATGCAATGCCTTAATCACTGCTTAGAATAAGGCACGCAACATATTTCATAGTATTCTGCGTAAGAAGCCACATCATCTCACAGAAGGATTTATTTCAAACACTCGACTGACGTTATGAAGTGAGTTTGGAGTAAAAACATGTTATTAAATGTGGTATTTTCATGTGCTTTCAGATGGAGCAGCATTTACTCCACAGAGCCGTAGTTCACTGAGAAGCTACTCATACAACTTTATTATCGCAGCGCGATTTCATAATCTCGATGATATCGTCTGCGATTATGAACGTGGTTTTGCCTAGCTTCTCAGTGAACTACGGCTCTGTGTAGTAAATGCTGCTTCATCTGAAAGCACGTGATGGAGATTTACTACTAATCACAGAACCAGCTTTACTGACGAGATGCACATGAATATCGCATGCGATTTATCATGCAGCCCTAATGTG
The DNA here is from genome assembly GCF_001515625.1 of Sinocyclocheilus rhinocerous. Classification (NCBI taxonomy): domain Eukaryota; kingdom Metazoa; phylum Chordata; class Actinopteri; order Cypriniformes; family Cyprinidae; genus Sinocyclocheilus; species Sinocyclocheilus rhinocerous. Next base: position 63,725 of record NW_015624202.1, read on the forward strand.
GAGGTTGAACAAGTATTTTTGGGAATTTCATTTCTGATCCGAGAAATGCACCAAAGCGACTGAGAAAAACTGTAAAAAGAGTGGTGGCAGAAGGCCTCACTGAGCTGTCGATGGACTCCAGGATGTCTACGCTGGGCAGCGAGGAGCGTCTCCTGGTGGGAGTGTAGCTGGGGCTAGACGGGTCTGCGGGTCGTTTCCTGAGCTCTACCACCTCACAGCATGCCTGGTCCTCGTTTAGGGTGCTTTTACCGGCATTGATCACCCTGTAGACACACAGAAGATCATCACAGTTTCATCACGAACACAGTTTCTATGTCTGCAGGAAGTCAACTTTAACCCATAGAGACTCAAGGGCTGTTCACGCTTATGAAGACTTGGCACAATGATGATGGAATAGTTAATTCTGCTTAAACCGACAACCTCTTGGTCTTCGTCAAACAAGTCTTTTCGAGCTTCTAAACGCTTCTCGATGATGCACAACTGCCATCATCTCCTCAGATGAGTCACATCGTGAGTCTAAAGAGCACAAGACAGCATGACGCTCGCTCACGAGCCTCTGATAATTGCCCCCATCACAACAGGGTTTCCATGGAAACCCATTCCTGCATCCCGATTTGTTAATGAGGATTTAACAGGGTTTATGCGGTCCACGGCTTTGTCCTGAGAGGAGACGCATGTCATTCTGCAGGGACATTTGTGACGTCTCACTCGTGCTGCTGGAAACGCTTCTTTTGATGTAGAAAATACACCTGGATTCAAAGAACAACATTCCTCACAATCAGTCAGATTTCAGGGACAGGGTCAGAAACACTCACATCAAACACAACAATCCTCTCTGATTTCTCAGACTTGTGTTATAGTAAATGGTCAGCATACCATAGAGAGATAGAATTATAGATAGAATGACAGATAGACAGATAAAATGATAGAAAATACATAGAACAACAGATAGATAGAACAATAGAACAACAGAATGATATAGATTGAAAGAACGATAGACAGACAGACAGACAGACAGACAGATAGACAGATAGATAGATAGACAGACAGACAGATAGATAGATAGATAGATAGACAGAATGACAGATAGACAGACAGATAGATAGATAGATAGCTCTGGTTACAGTAAATGGCAGAGGTCAAAAGCACAGTCTTTCTCTCTGGTTTTGTTTGAGGTGATTTGTTCTGGTTAATGCTCTACTGCAGGGGTGTCCAACCATCCTGCAGATTTCAGCTCTAACCCCAATCAAACACACCTGAACCAACCAATCAAGGTGTTCAGGGTTGCTTGATAATTACAGACAGGTGTGCTGGAGCAGGGTTGGAACTAAAGTCTGCAGGACGGTAGCTCTCCAGGAGCAGGGTTGGACACCCCTGCTCTACTGCTTCAGTTAAACATCAACATCAGATCAGTGAACAAGAACACATTCAGAGGACAGGAAGAACGAGTCGGGCCTGTGCTCTTATGATCATGTGACCGGGCATCTGAGAGCTGCTTCCCTGTCAGTCTCACTTCTCTACACCACCGTCAGGAAGGGAAGTGAGTGAATCACACTTGAACATCCTCATATCAGAGAATTAAAGCTGAATCATTCAGATGTTAGAGACTGGACTGTATAGAGACGGTACTGGACAGAATTAGATTCAAAAGGACATTTCCTAGTTGTAGTGTTGTAACAGTTAACAAGAACTAAAACAATTAAACTAGTCTATTAAAAATAAATTTTCGTAAATTTAAATAATAAAGCTGAAATAAAATATAAACATTAGATGAAATACTTAAAAAAACTAAAAAATTAGAAATGCTGTGTTGGCAACTAGTTTAGGTAGAAAATTTAAATTAAATTAAATTAAATTAAGCTGATCTTTTAATTAAATTAAAACTAAATTCAATTCAATTAAGACTAAAATAACTGAAACTGAAATCATAATAAAGCTAAATGAACAAAATGACAAAAGCACATAACAACATTACTAAAACCTAATCTAAAATTAAAATGTAAAATGAAAAACTAATACAACATATTAATAAACACTACAATAGAATATAAATAATGTGGCTTATTATTCTCTCTAAAACAATTAAACTAGTCTATTAAAAATAAATTTTCGTAAATTTAAATAATAAAGCTGAAATAAAATATAAACATTAGATGAAATACTTAAAAAAACAAAAAAATTAGAAATGCTGTGTTGGCAACTAGTTTAGGTAGAAAATTAAAATTAAATTAAATTAAATTAAGCTGATCTTTTAATTAAATTAAAACTAAATTCAATTCAATTAAGACTAAAATAACTGAAACTGAAATCATAATAAAGCTAAATGAACAAAATGACAAAAGCACATAACAACATTACTAAAACCTAATCTAAAATTAAAATGTAAAATGAAAAACTAATACAACATATTAATAAACACTACAATAGAATATAAATAATGTGGCTTATTATTCTCTATCCTAGAATTCTATTTAAGTCCAGATATACCATTCTGACTTTGGGAATGAATACAAACAGTATACATAAATCATGGCTCACACACAAGACTTGAATTTAGATGCCAAGCATATCATAAATGCATAAAACTCAACCTGGGCTGTCTGAAATCTGATTTCATAACCATTATCCAATGCAGAGCCTGCTGTAGCGCTAACATCTAGACAGCTTCACGTGAATTAGGTTATGATATAATGCGCAAAACGCGCGCATGCGCCCTGCTAAAGCTGCATGGAAATGAAAGCATGGATGCGTGTCATGGATCTTTCATTTTCTGTTCCTCATCCTGATTATCATGAAGAACGCAAACATCCCGCAGCATCCGAGCGCTCAAATCAGCGCGCGTTGTCTCGCGCGTCGCTACTCACTCCGCGTAGCCGGCGGCCCAGGGCAGCTTCATCTCCTTGAGGATGAGGATGGGTCTGGAGATGTGATCCGCAGAGCACTCCACCTCGTCTGGAGACAGCGCGAGGAAATCCGGTCTGCTGTACGGGAACCGGAGCGGTGGATCCGGGTGGGTCTCCTGCGCGCTGGATCCCGAAGCCATGATGCCGCCGATGATGCTGGAGACCGCGGACCGCACGCGAGTCATCATCATGATGATGATGAAGATGATGATGGTGGAAGCGCACAGAACGCCGGTGCTCAAACGCGACGCAGCTGGAGCGCACCCTCAGCACGGCGGAACTGAACGGCATTACGTGACAGTCCTGCCGCGGGTCATTGGGTCACTTTGGTGACTTTGACCCTCAAACTGTTCACATTTATTTAACTTCCTTATTGTGTGCGTGTGTGTGTGAGTGTGTGTGTGTGTGAGTGTGAGTGTGTGTGTGTGTGTGTGTGTGTGTGTAAAAAAAAAACTTGTTACTGTCCATAAGGACCATGATAAGGCCATCTGATCATCACTGTAAATATCAGCGGCAGAAATTAATGTTTTAATCAAGTACCTATTTATCTTCACTCGCTCAAATAAATAAATAAATACATTTAGTGTCCTTGTTACACACATTGCTATAGTAATAACAGAAAAGTATGCATAATTACATGCAGCTAACCCAACAGCAAACCCTTATTCTAACCGTATTAATAAACACACGTGGTTAATTAATCAGAATCGACTAAAAACACATCTCTTCCATCTTTATTTGACCCTCTAACTCTAGCACTCTCTGTTCTAATTCTATTCTTTAAAAAATGTCCCTTTTAGACTTGCACTCTATTCATTTACTAACTGCTTGTTTTCTTTAAAAAAAACCCACTAGCTTCTCTATTCTTTTTGTATTCTATATATTTTTCTTTTTATTTATTTTACAATGAACAAAAAGGCCTCTAACACTAACTTGCTCTATTCATTTTCTATTCTATCTGTTTTCTTTTTATTTATTATAGAATTAAAAAAAAACTTGCTATGTGTACTGTGTGAAGCTAACTGAGACTTGTTATAGCACTTGTATGATAAAAGCATCTGCTAAATGACTAAATGTAAATGTAATTAATATTACTCTGTACTTAAATGTAGCAATAATTACACCGTAACAAGTTCACCTTAAAATAAAGTGTGAATGAATGAATGAATAAATAATGAATTAATTAATGTATAAATTAAAAATAAATATATTTTAATAAAATTCAACAGCCAACAAAACAAACCACATCACTAAGTGTTTTAAAGTGTTATATAAGGACACTAAAATAAAGCATAACCAGTACAATAACATAAAATCTTTTTATTTTTAATTCAAATAAGTTCATATCAGTTCATCAATCACCAAAACAAACCACATTACTAAATAGACTATAATTTAAATAAATATTTTAAGTGTTATATAATAAGGACAACTCAAAATAGGCTCAAAGCATAACTAGTCCAATAAAATAAACAACATTATTTTATTTTATTTTATTTCGGAAAAAAAAATCTGTTCAAATCAGTTCAACGATTAACAAAACAAACCACATTACTCAATAAAATATAATTTAAAGAAATATTTTAAGTATTAGATAACAGTTAAAAACGACTTTTAATATTAAGTAACAATTCAATATTTAAAATGTATTAAATATCATTGGAAAGCGCAGTCTCTGACCCAAACTGTGTTAGCAATTACAAACTTGTGTAAAAAGTGCATGTTTTATTGTTCTAACATGCTGTATTCAGCATATCCATAACAGACTTTAAAAAGTGCTTAATCTTTCCAGCTTTAGCTGATTTATTCTTGTGTACTCAATGCTGAACTGTTTAAACAACATCACACTCAACAACTGTTTGAATAATCCCACGAGGATTATGAGATTTGTGCACAATCACTAGAAATATATGCCATCTGTTACAGCTGATATCTGCCTGACATGAATCACAAATCAGCATGTAATCCATCTCAACAACCAAAGCAATACAGAAAATTAAAGAAAGATGAAAATGACCGCCGTTTACACGTTGTTCAAACCCATATGTCGTTTTCAAAGCTTGTGTACTATATTATGCATGTGAAAAACAGATGAATACTAACTCATAAAGCTATCATATCACTTCAGAAGACTGTACTGAAGTTAATTCGTTTATTTTGCAATCAATAAATAGAAATACTGTACCAGCATTTTGTTTAGGGCAAGCAAATAAAGCGCTGTCATGTCTCATAATGGCCACTAGATGTCGAAATTTAATTACAAAATAAATGTAACTGTAATATATATAAAAATGTTAAGATTACAAAGGGGGTTACATCTGAATATTTTCACACACATACAGATTTGATTGATTTCTTTCATAAATTGCAGTGACTGCACTAAAATATGAGACACCAATGTTTCAGGAGTTTAGGACACAGAATAGTACACATGCTTATTTGATAAATGTTTTATTTCCTATCTGGCTTTGTGTATATGCTTTATTTATTTTTTGTTTGTTTTTGTTTTTCGCCAAGGCATTGTTAGTATCATAAGCTATTTAACTATTTCTTGTTATGATTTTAAACCTGTATTTAACCTCAGAACCATCTCAAAGTAAACATAGCTGCTAAAGTCTGATTTTGTGGTGGCTGTGCTTTAAAATTATTATAATCTTTATTCAAGTTATGAAGGTTTTGAAAGTCTTACGGTAATCAGTGTCGAGCACTACTGTGAGGTTAACCCTGCCTGCTTTAAATGTTTCAAAATTATTAACAGTTTAGTAAATTTAGAAAGTAATCAAATGTAATCAGTTACACTAATAAAGTAATTGAAATAGTTACACTACTTATTACAATTTAAAGAGGGTAACTTGTTCACTGCAGAGAGTGTTTGACACACACGGGTCAGCCTGCTTTCATTAAAACAGTCCAGGGTCACTGCAGGTCTGCTTCTGCTTTCAGCAAACACCCAGGTACTGTAGATTTATGAGCTCAGCGGTGCCCAACGCATGTGCTGCCTCTCAATACTGATCTTATGGATGGTCTAAGAGCAAGATTTAGGATTCGGATTGGGTCATTTGTTAGTTTTATTGCTTTCTGGCTCGCTCTGTCATGTCCGATGTGGAAAGAGTGCTGTCCCGCTGAGGCGCTGACGAGGCGGTGTGTATTTACTGCTGCTTAGCTGTTTATGATGGGAATCTGTATTATTCTTTCTGCCTGTTTTGGATGGATTATTGCTCATTAAAAAGAAACAAATCACGGTAATCTGTTAGAAATTCATGTCACGGATTAATGCTGGGGAACTGATTTGGGCTCTACACCGTTTGCTCTGAGTCCTCACTTACAGTTTTTCTCAATCGATTTGAGACTTTTCTCCAACGTAATGTACTTGTTCTCAAAACAATTAGCACAGCCATCCAAACACAAACTTATCTTAACCAAACAGTTCAACTTTACTGCAAAATGAAGCGCTGCATTTTTTCTAGTAATGCATTTGTTAAAAGTAAATATTAACACCAAATCTATAGGTGTGCTCTCTATTGATTATAAAACACATTCAGCTGTAGATGCACAAATATGCTACTGAAAATACATGTTTATTGCAATTCTGCCTGTGGTGCATTATAATGCTGCATTGAAAAAGAGCTTGCAAATGTCTTGGAAACAAATCTTGAAAATGTAAATGATCTGCATGTTGGATGTTGGATGGAAGCAGTTTGGAAGCTGTTGTAAATTACACGCATGTTTGTGCCACCTTTAGCAGTAAGAACTGCAAACAAACTTTTCTGATAACTACAGATCAGTCTTTTACATACATAAATAGATTCATCTATCTACGTGTGAGTGTGTGTATGTGTGTGTGTGTGTGTATGTGTATGTGTATGTGTGTGTGTATGTGTAAGTGTATGCGTAAGTGTGTGTGTGTGTGTGTATGTGTGTGTGTGTGTGTGTGTGTGTGTGTGTACCTGGTATTTATCACGTTATGGGGACCAAATGTCCCGACAAGGATAGTAATACTAGTAAATTTTGACCTTGTGGGGACATTTTTGAGGTCCCCATGAGGAAACAAGCTTATAAATCATACAGAATGAGTTTTTTTGAGAAAGTAAAAATGCACAAAGTTTCCTGTAAGGGGATTCTAAATTAAGTATTAAACAACGACAGAACAGAGAAAGTGAGTCACTAAAAAAAACATGCCATGGTAGTAGAATTTTTTTTGGACATGTACCATGGCAGTAGTATGATATAATACCCTGGTATTTTTTGCAATACCTCGGAGTACCATATTAATATCATGGTACATGAGTATGCTAATCATTCCCCCAAGTACCCCCTTAAAACAATGTGCCTTTCCTTTTATATTGTAACATATTTCAATAAATCTAAAAACAACAAACAGACACAACATTTTTGATATTCAACCTAATGCAATGTCACATATCCATACCTGTCAACATTTGGGTACCAAAATACTGGGGGGTATAAAAAATATATAATAATATATTTTTTATATTATATTATATTATTTTTATATTCATTTAAACAATTATTATCAAACAATAACATTCATTTAGTAACATAAATATATCTTAGTGTAGGCTATATCTTTAGAGTTTTATAATTCATTATCTTCTTGTCGATCCACCAGTTGACATTTACAACTGCGTGTTTCCTGCGTAAAAATAAGGGTCGTTTTTGGCTTAGGAGCAGAAGGGCTTATTGAAAAATGCAAATTCATTTTATGCCAGCAGGTGGCGCTTTTCGCCAGGAATATAGCCACTTTGGTGATAATACGCATAAGCATAAAAATAGCACTGAAAATTGTATGTTTATTTTTTAGTTTTGAATTAAATGTTTATTTGTAGCTGACATTACCATCCACCAGCCCATTGCAATGCATTCTGGGATTGTATTCAATATATTTTGGACAAGCGTTCACATCGCAAATGCGCCTGTGGTGCATTATAATGCTGCATTGAAAAAAAAACGACTGAAAGGGAACTGCGTGTTTCCTGCGTAAAAATAAGGGTCGTTTTTGGCTTAGGAGCAGAAGGGCTTATTGAAAAATGCAAATTCATTTTATGCCAGCAGGCATAACCGCAGTAAACAAAACAGCTCAGCACCTGACTTTGAAACTTGCAGCGCTCATATTTAATCAATTAAATAGCATTTTGAAGCTGCTTGCTGTAGGTTGCCAAGTTGAGGGGACAAATGGGTTGAAATTTGTATGCGTCGATCGTGTGAGAAAGATGTGTTTCATACAAGATCTGGCAACCGGACAACCTTGGAATTTGTTGTCGTGATTATTCATGTAATGAGGTTTGGCCCATACAAAATTATGGTGGTGGGGGTTGATAGGTATGCATCACTAAATTAGCTCAATTAACCTTAAAACTTGAGATGAAATCTTGAGATGTGTTGAGATTAAATTTTGTGCCATGTATGGTTTAAAAATCAATATAACCATATATCAAACTATTTCATTATCTGACACCATCACTGTGTACATTTTGTGAGGAACTCACAATCCACATTCTGCTTGACGCAGCAGAAAATCAGGCCGGCTCACGCAGGAATGGCGTGATTTCAGATTTCGGAATGTTCTGGAGGGACAATAAATAAATCCAACAAAATCTCACCATCATCTGGCCTTTCACACGGTACAAAAAAATCCTTAATTCTTCCCAGATGGATCTCAACCAAGAGAACTTCATGCCAGACTGATCCAAGACCAGCGTCACTCCACCAGATCCCCTGAGAACTGATCTAAGATCAGGACAAACGTCCATCAATAACTCACGAGACACCGGGTCAGTGAGCAGAAGCACTCGATTCCGTCTCAAAGAGTGACATTTCTCAAGTGTAATTGGATTGGAAATGTCAGACGGCCATGTCTCTGGGAAGCTGCGTGTTGTTTCGTGGTTTTTAATGTGTTTGCGGTTTGATGTGTAGCTCACCTGAATGCCAGTGACACCACTGCATGTTTATTAAGACAGATTTGAGACATTAAGACACAGAACCTACCTGTTTGTGCAATTTGCAAGGGAAAATCTGCGACAAGCCCACATATAAATAAACATGGAAATGTGACAGTTAGGCTACTCTTGAAAATACCAGTTGAAGATATCTACAAACCTCCCATTTAAATAAATGTTAATTTTGCTTTCTGTGAACAGCAACAGCGTGACATCTATTGCGCGGAACAACAACGCTGACATTTGTCAACTGAGCACGTTCATGAGCCTCATTTACATATAAAGGACTTTATAAGCTGGAAAGACTATATCTCACGCTACAGCGTTACAACTGTTTAGTGAATTTGAGTGATTGCCTTTGTTTTTTAGTGGTGATTGCAAAGCTGCATTATTCTATAGAGCGCTGATTGCGTATTTGTGTAGGCTAGCCAGAAGTTAGCCATACCAGGAACATTCTCAGAAATTCTGGCAATGTTATTAGCAAGTGTTCTTCCAGTAATGTTAATTCCTTTTAATTTATCTGGCCTTTAAACATATTTTCAAAGTGTTCTTCTAAAATGTTCTATTTGGACATTTTTAAATGTTACTACTTGTCAAAAGTAATGTTCTCATAATGTTTGAAAAATGATCAAATGGAATGTTCGTTTAACATTTACAACCAAGAAAAACCATTTAAAAACTGGACATTCTGGACATTTGCATGCTCGGAGAACATAATGTTTTAATAGCTAATTGTGTCGACTGATTTTTCTATTGGCTTTTTGGAATATTGCAGAAAATGAGCTCAGTGACCAGCAAAAGTCTTACATTTTTTATGTTTTAAACTTTTATGAATTCTGAAAACCTATATACAATCAGCAGAACTACAGCAAACTACACACCGATCACACGACTTCAACGTCACCACTATAAGCATCAACGACTCTTTCAGTCTTTGTTTAAAAAAAGTCTCTGAAATTTCTTATTAAGACACTTGTCAGCAACTTGTAAGCCTTTTTCAAGACAAGTAACGCATTCAAAAAAACCACTGGCATTGGTGCATGATGTCTTTGCATGCATACATGTGTTTTGGGTGTGCTTTTCCTGAAAAACATCTAATGCATTTGTGTTCAGTTTATCATATAACAACTGTTGACCTGCCCAGGGTTAATTGCACATATTCGGTTTTCTCTCAGATGCAGCTTTTGCTATGTAAAAATATACAATAGGATGAAGACAAATGTGCTTGTGTTTCACTATAGGATGGGATTGTTTTCTTGCATTGTAGTCTGCACTGAATTCTGGGAAATGTTCATTTATCATCTGTGACCCTTTGAACACAGTGGGATATCCGTTTAACGAATACAAAGAAGAGATGGAGATTTTCCTCCTGTCATACGACACAACACTCAATCAATCACTCTCAGACTGTAACGAGCTTCTCAACTGAACGAGGCTGCTTAATGAACGTTTCCCATGACAACAGAGAACACAGCGGGAGAAGAATAACAAAAGGCCTGTTGTTATGGAATGGGAGTTTATAATAACCAGCAGAGGGAAGGGAACTTTGGGAAACACTTTCATCAGATTTTAAATGGGTCTCACCTTCCGGTTAGTTTGTAACCTGAAACCAGTAAGATGCAGTCTTGGGGAAAGTTACTTTTAACTAATAGTGCCTCTATTATGCAATTTGAAAGGTTTATAATTTGGTTTTGGGAGTCCCCAAAAACAGGTTTACATGCATGCAAGGTAAACCTTATAATATGCATTTACATTTCTCAATGACTCTCAAACGGTTCGTTCAAAGATTCATGTTTCCAAACCCCAGCGCATGTCGGAAATGAAATGTAGTAAAGACCCAAACAATAATGGTATATGCATTATCTGAACAGACATCGAGTACTGATAAGTCACTGCAGTTTGTAAACCAACGTAATGCTCCATCCTTTATCATAACTCCAAGTAACAAGAACGACAGACATTCTATATTAATCAGCACATTTCTAGACAATAGCACAGTACAGCAGTGCTCGACACTGATTACTGTCAGACTTTCAAAATCCTTCATCACTTGAATTAAGATTACAATAATCTCATTTTAAAGCACAGCCACCACAAAATCAGACTTTAGCAGCTATGTTTACTTTGAGATCAAAATCATAACAAGATATAATTTAACAGCTACTGTTTTTGAAATCAAATCTTTTGCATAGATATGACAGGAAACACTGGCATCTAACAATGCCTTGGACAAAAATAAAGCATATACATAAACCCAAATAGGAAATCGAATAAGCATGTGTCTATTCTGGGTCCTAAACTCCTGAAACATTGTCGTCTCATATTTTAAAGCAGTCACTGCAATTTGGGAAAGAAATCAATTAAATCTTTATGTGTGTATGTGAAAATATTCAGATGTAACCCCCTTTGTAATCGTTAACATAAGTAACTGTAATTTAATTACATGTTTTTTACAGTTTACTGTTTACAGTTACATTTATTTTGTAATTAAATTACATAATTCCGTTATACATGTAAGGCATTTCCTGAACATCACACCATTATATGAGAGTCGTAAAAAACTGAACCAGGCCAGCCAGGCGGCAACTTTCTCCAATGAGTTCCTGTCTCGCTCTGCTTATCTTTACAAAGAAAACACGGAGCTAATGATTTGCCAGGCCACCTATGTAACTAGTTACTCCCCAACACTGCGAATCAAGCACTGAACTCTTGGATTGGAGAAGCAGTTGTCAGTGAAATGACGGGAACACAGCAAAGTGAAAATAAACTGAATTTACTTTCACAGCGCAGAGCACAGCGTCTTCTCGAAATTACGTTATACACACGAACGAGCTACAGCATTTGAGGAGGGATGTCCACGCAGAACGTAGGCGGGCATTACGCAAATGTGGTAACTTGTGACGCATGAACTTCACGGAAATGGGATTTGAATTTTAAACGACTCGTTTAAGCAATTCCGAGTCAACTCTTTCTTTTGCGAGACAATAACTTTATGATGCACTTTCAACTTTGCAGACTGTTTACATTCATATACAGCTATGTTATACACTGCATGAAAGGTCATTTTCAAAAAGTTTGTAATGCACTACAATATTGCGTTACTCCCTAAAAAGTAACTCAATTAGTTACTTTTTATGGAAAGTAATGCGTTATGTTACTTAAATTGTCGCATCTGTGCTGGGCTGGCTTGATAGTTTTTAATATAAAGAAGTTCTATTTTTGGCAAATGTAAAAGCTCTTTTAAACCAAAAGTGAAATGAACATGCCTCAGGCCAAAGGAAATATAAATTCACATCTGTACAGTAGAGGGCGCAGCATTATGTTTACACGGCGCACACAACGCCTCTGCACTTTCTCTTAACACGCAGTGCTGCCAATTCATTTTCAGGTAAAGTTGCTAAAGGCAGGTCGATTTGTTGCTAAAAGTTGCTAAATGACGTTGTGACGTCATTGGATGATGGTTTCATTATGTAACCATGACGCAAAACTGCATAGAATACATACTGAAATGACTCAAATCTCAGCAAAGAATATAATTTGAAATATGTTGATTATATTCTGATTTGTTCGTAAACATAATATAAACATTTAATATGATTTGTAAAAGTATTGTAAACACATTTTTATTACATTGAATTATTGAAAAGTTACACATTTTTTGAACAATTACATTTTATGTATTTTCTAAATAGGGTAACTAGCAAAACTGCACATTATTAACAATTTTAAGCAGGGTGTTGGTAGTAAGTTTAATGCTACACTCTAAAGAAAGTCCATAAAAATAGGGCACATACTCTGTTAATATGAAGGAATTTTCTGTAGGCTATTAATTTTTTACCAGCATTTGACCTATATTTTAAATTACACATTGCATTTTGATAGATAGATGAGATGGATAATATTTTTGAGATAATTAGATCAACAGTGTACCTAACTGATTAACAATTATATGTACAAACTAACAACTAAGGTGTATCATAAATGAACAATTATTATTGAACAAGTGCAACTAGCAACTTGATTCACATGATGTGCTGTTTGGCTGGCTAGCAGTTCAATATTCTTTTTGTGTGGTTAAGAGAAAAAAAGCTTGCCTTGTTATCATTTGAGTCACTTTTCAAAAGTTGCTGAAATTCGCCAAATACATATTAAAAATAGTTTGTTGCTTGGTGCTTTTTGAAAAACAAGTTGCTAGGGTAGTCTGAAATGTTGCTAAATTGCTAAATTGGCAACACTGTTAAAACACAGGGACAGGAGAGCTGTCAGTCAATAAATGGGCAAACAAAGTAACTTACGTTACTTATTTGAAAAAGTAACTCAGATATTTTCTTGTAAATTAAAAAGCAATGCATTACTTTACAAGTTACTTGAAAAGTAATCTGATTACGTAACTCGAGTTACTTGTAATGCATTACCCCCAACACTGCTAAAATGTTTTCCACAATGCAGCTTATTCTAGCTTATTAAAGTAGATTTGAAGTGTAAGAAAGGTAGCTGCTGTAGTAGTTATGTTAAGGGTTAAAGGATGTAGAATACGGATAAGGCATTAATAAGTACTAATTAATAAACAACAAATGTGTAGTAATATGCATGCTTTTGTTAAAGGGGTCATATGATGCAATTTCAATTTTTCCTTTCTCATAGCCCCACTGGATGCAAGAATGCCTCGTTTATAATGGGTTTTCATGTTTTTGTCTCGTCGCTCCGGCCGGACAGGGCATCACAGTATGGTAAGGGACGTAACATTTCCGTCACACGCTTGAGGTATTCGGCCAATCACAATGCACTGGATAGCTGGCCAATCAGAGCACACCTCGCTTTTTCAGACCGATGAGCTTTGTAAAAATCAACGCGTTTCATTTTAGCGTGTTTTTTAACCTTAAAACGCATAAACACATTTCATTACACCAAATACACAAAATAATGTTCTTTTTAGCAGCATCATATGACCCCTTTAATGCGTTCTGGGTGCTTGTTAAGTGAGTGGTCAGTTTAAGAAAGGAAAATTGTACAGTCCTAATAAATTAAGCAACAGAATCGATATAAACCTTCAGAGCTACTCAGGGGTTGCTGTGAAAATCAAAGCTCGATGTCCCGAACGCATCACTGAGCTCAGAACATCTACAGATGAGCTCAAGACGAACAGAGATATTTTCCAAAACAACAGTCGCCATGAATCGCTGGAAACGACAGCGGTTACGAAAGCATTGATGCTTGTGTAATGTTGGAGGAGTTCATATGAAAGTGCAGAGCTCTGGGTTTGGGTCAGTTAGTGGGACTGTGATTCAATTACGCTGGTTGGACCTTGTTTTGGGATTTTTATGCCCCTTGTCATGTCAAGTTAACATCTTTGAGAGAATCTATGCCATCTTAACGTCATCTTCAGGAGAAAAAAAAATAGACTTAGGTGGTTCAGTAATTATAAATGAAGAAATATCGCCTGATTTCAGTGAATCCTGGGCCTCAGATTAATATCTATACACACAGAACATACAGGAACAACTACATCAGACGAATTCAGCTGGAAAGAGCAAATGGAAAGGAGTCTATTATACCGAAGAGAAGAAACAATTAATCTCCATCAAGACAAGACAGAAACCCCGTATTCAAAATCCAGATGTGCATCTAAAGTGTTTCTTACACATTGGTGAGCCAGTATAATGGAGTTACGATCCTGATTTTGGACATCCCATTTCACGATTAAGATAAATGCAACAAGGCTGTGCCAACTTTTTTGTTCATTTGTTAGTATGACAACCTTTTTAAAGATGTTATCTGATTGATCAGGTGTGCGTGTACAAAGCAGTACTGATCATGAACTTTACGAGGTTCATTCCTACTAAGCAGTCCAGTTATCCATGAAATTAAAAAAATATGTATATTCAGTAAAATATTAAACTCTTCAAATCATATTAGTTTGATTTAAATCTCTCAATAAATGAAACAAAGAATTTTAAACTACTTTGTTACTTCTTATTTCTTTCTTTCTCTAATCAAACTGCTTTTTAACCACAGTTATATATATTTACACACACACACACACACACACACTCTCTCTCTCTCTTTTCATTTATTAAAATATTAGTTAACGTGCCTTCAATATCCTCAAATTTTTTTTTTTTTGTAAAATCCATTATAATATTGTAAAACTGTATAAAATAATCACGCTAGAATTATTAAAGTTGAAATGTCAATTTCAAAAAGTTAAAGCACAAGCACAATCATTTATTAAAAGAGTTTCAACATGTTCAGCAGATCAGGAATGACCCAAACACCGTCAAACTGAATTCAGACCAACTCTGAGAGAAAACATCTTGATCAGGGTGACTTGTTTTTGAAGTTTTAGGCCAGAAATCTGCTCTACGCAAGCCAGCAAAAACACAGACGTGAATGTTTGGAGGCGGATGGTCCCGTTGTACACAAATGCCTTGAAACAGAAAACTACATGAAACCAACCTTGATTCACTGAAGGTATATTTTGGGCATTAAACAAACAATATACCTATAAAATCATGTGTTATAAAGGCAAGGCAAAATATGCTCTAAACCCTCTTTAGGAGTAAAACCAGACCTGAGGCAGAACCTGTGCGTGAGATAAGAGTCCATGTTCACTTCCTGTGACAGATCAGGGTCTTTTCCTATTAAAACTTCCTCTCATCTTTCTGTTTCATGCTAATTTCTCCGCTACGGCTTCGGCTCTGGGAACAAAAGGCTGTTCGTCATCGGAAAAGCACCGCAGACTTTCTTCAGCCGGAATGAGAAAATCAGACCTACATGCAGTTTCATTACATCAGATACATGAGAAATTATAGTTGTAGGAAACATAATATTAATCTGACCCTGGTTAGCTTTAAAACCTTGTTTGACAACCCCAGTGAACTTCTAAATAACCCTGCTGAAGAAAAGAAACGGATTAAACCGGACTCAGGCAGCTCGCTGGTTTCCACTGTGAGGATTGATGGTTTCAGATGGGTTATGGATGCATGTTGGTTTCAGTCTCACAGTCCTGTAACTAAACAGCTAAACTGGAAAGTACTTTTTGGATTTGGCAAGCTCTAATCTGACTGGCTTTACTCAACTTCTGGCAGGTTTTGTTATCGGACTGCCTGGTACGAGGCTGATACAATAAACACTTTAGAGGAAAACAAATGACTGGATTTGCCAAAGTTTTCCAAGTTAGTGGCATCAAATGTTTGAACGATATTGAGGGTTTTGTTTGAGATGTACATATAAGTAAAATACATATTCATATTGATCTGTCTTTTAGATGCACAGAATTTTTCCAACCTGCGGGAATATTTCTGAAATCTATTTCACACTCTTAGAAATAAAGGTCTAAAAAGGGGGATTTTCTTTGCAGCGATGCCATAAAAGAATCAATTTGGTTTCCCCAAAAGAAACTTTCAGCAAACAGTTCCTAAAATAACCTTTTTTTTTTCTTAGCGTGAAGAACTTTTTACTAACCTAAAGAATCTATTTCCACTACAAAGAACCTTTATACAATGGAACGTTTCCATGGATGTTAAAGGTGCCAAAAATGAAAATTGATTATTATTAAGGATAAAACTGCCATGTAGCAACAGATAACTGGACAGAATCAATGTTGTTATTGTAAACTAAGCTACTAAAAACTATTAAAAATGTTTTTCTTTACTCAAAGGTGAAATAAAAAAATATAAATACTAGATGAAAAATGTAAAAAAAAATTAAAAAAATACAATTAGAAATATTGCCTTGCCACCTAACTGAAATAAGTACTAAAACTAAAACTAAAACTGAAATCAAAATAAGTTAAAGCTAACCGAAAATATACAAATAAAAGCCATTTCAAAATAAAATAAAATATAAATATTAGATGAAAATGTAAACTTAAAAAAACTTAAATGAAATTAAATGTTGCCTTGACAACTAACTGAAATAAAATAAGTACTAAAATTACTAAAACTGAAATAAAAATAAAGCTAAATAAAAAACACTAATAAAATAAAAAAACGATAAAACTATTTTCAAAATGTGAATATATACCATAATAGTATATAAATAAGACCAAAATAACACTGAACAGAATAACCTGCAATGAGGACCAGAGTTTATGCTGGCTGTGCACAACAAAGGAAACCAGTTTAAACCAGCTAAGACCACCAAACCTGGTTGTTTTAGGCTGTTGTTATTTTTCAGCAGGGAGGATTTCATGGAAGCGATTGCGAAAACACAATGTGTTCTTGGTTTTCACATCACATCTCTTCAACATCGTAACATCCCTCAGAAACACAACAACTTAGATCATTTACATGTATAGCACGATCCGGCATAATTTGTTCTGTTGGCGTTCCTGGTTCACGGCTGTGCCTGGAATACATTACGGTCAAAGGTGGCAAGAGAAAACGTTAATAAACATGTGAGTCTGATGTGAGAAACTTTGGAGACTGTAAGTCTTTCTCTCTCTCTCTCTCACACACACACACACACACACACACACTCACACACATATGTATGCAAACCGCAGCTGTTTCGTCTCTGGACTCATAGACTGGAGAGGAGAAGGTTGGTTAATGCAGGAGAGGACGTGTGTCCTCAAACAGGAAACAAACAGGAAACTCTCAAGCTATTATGGGATGTTTGGAAACGATCCTACTAGGCAATTTGCATTGTGCAACTTGTGATGAAGTGCAGAGAAGAAACAGAATCATTAGTCCACTTTTTGCTTTTTGTTTAGTGCTGCTAATGGAACACACTCGATCTTTCACTAAACTACCAAGACTGGATCAAGATCTATTGGTTAGACAGCTGGTTAGTTGCTTTCCCAAAGCATTTCAGTCAGGCTACTTGTAAAGTTGTTCCAAACAATATTATATAAAGTTGCATTTAAATGGCAGACAGTGCTAGAAACGGCTCGGTTGCTAAAAACACATTTGTCACCACAGATCCAGAACTAATATTTCATGAAGGTTTGATTTATTGGATTTGGAATACAAGTACACCGAGGCATTTGTGAGAGGTGCAACACATTTAAAGTTGGCAGTGAACAATGCTGAGTCTGGAAGCCCATTTCTGCCAGGGGAATTAAAAAAATAATAAGGTAGTTGCGACTTTTTATGTCAAAATTGGACTTTTTAAGGTTAAATCTTAAAATTGTAAAATTTTAAATTCTGAAAAAAAAAAAAACGTTTTGCAAGATATAAACTGCGAGATATAAACGCCATTATCTTTTACATTTTTTTATTCCTTTGTGGAAACAAAAAAGTCCTAAGATATAAGATATAAACTCAGAATTCTGAGAAAAAGAGTCACAATTGTGAGACATAAACGCAGAATTTCAAGAAAAATGTCAGAATTCAGAGAAAAAACTATTCAGGATATAAACTTGAAGAATTGTGAGATATAAAACTCAGAATTTTGAGGAATAAAGTCATAATTGTGAGTTATAAATGGAGAATTGTGAGAAAAAAGTCATAATTGTGAGATGTGAACGCAGAATTCTGAGAAAAAAAAATTTGAATTGTGTGAAATAAACGTGGAGTTGCAAGAAAAAAGTGAGAATTCTGAGAAAAAAGTCAGAACAATGAGATATAAACTCAGAATTGTGAGATATAAACGCAGAATTCTGAGTAAAAAAGTCATAATTGTGAAAAACAAACTTGGAATTGCGAGAAAAAGTCAGAATTCCGAGAAAAAAGTCAGAATTTCAAGATATAAACTCAGAATTCCGAGAAAAAACTCAGAACTGGGAGATAACAAATGTAGAATTATGAGGGAAAAAAACTGAATTGCGCGTTTACATCTCACGATTCTCAGAAGTGTGAGAAGAAAAGTGTGAACTGTGCAAGAAAAAGTCACAACTGCCTGTTTATTTTTTTTATTCCATGGCAGAAACGGGCTTCTATAGCTTAACATATCACTATTGTCTTTAAAAAAAAAACCTTAACACATACAAACAAATATAGACCATTTATTTACAACTTTCATTTATACATAAACAGCCTGAACTGTTAGAATTTCTCAGTATATGTACATTAAAAGACCTGAAAAGAGTCCAAACCTGACAAATGACCAGTAAAGACATGCTTGGCCATGTGAAAACATTCATTTATACGACAAATCTCATGCCCGGTAGGTTTCATGCCACCAAAGTGAGGCTAATATTTCATAAAGCAGAGCGTTTCCTATGTTTTATTTAGTGCAGCATTCATTTATTGTCTGGAAACTGATATATTTTGCTTACAGCGATCAGCAGCAGGTGTCTGGTTTACTTTGGAGCACTCGGGGCCAAAATAAATCCAGCGCCGGGCTTAAGTAGACGCTTATCGCGGGAAATGCCTCGCTGGACTCATTGTGCCACAGTCCCTAAAGAGATTTACGGCGCTTTCCATGTTCCCACTGTTTCCTTAATGGACAATTGATCTACATGAGCAACACGAGACGAGAGATTGTAAAGCATGACATACGGCGGCGTGAATCAATTCGTAATACTACATAACCTCAAGTGCCTTTTGTAAAATGTTTCTACATAAAAAAATTTTTTTTTAAAAATCACGACATATTTTTTTAAAGTACACTACAGAAAAAAGTTTTTTTTTTTTTTTTTTTAAGTAAAAGTGTTTTTTTTTTGCTCAACGAGACTGCATTTATTTGATCAAAAAAGTGAAATATTATTACAATTTAAAATAACCCGTTTTCTGTTAAAATGTAATTTATTCCTGTGATGCGCAGCTGAATTTTCAGCATCATTACTCCAGTCTTCAGTGTCACATGATCTTCAGAAATCATTCTAATATGCTGATTTGCTGCTCAAGAAACATTTCTGATTATTATATGATGAAAACATATTTTGTGAAAACCATGATACATTTTTTTCAGGATTTAAAAAAAAAATAAGAAGAGCAATTATTTGAAATAGATATGTTTTGTCACATAAATGTCTTTACTGTCACTGTTCAAAGAGATTTACGGCGCTTTCCATGTTCCCACTGTTTCCTTAATGGACAATTGATCTACATGAGCAACACGAGACGAGAGATTGTAAAGCATGACATACGGCGGCGTGAATCAATTCGTAATACTACATAACCTCAAGTGCCTTTTGTAAAATGTTTATACATAAAAAAAAAAAAATAAAAAAAAATCACGACATATTTTTTAAAAGTGCACTACAGAAAAAAGTTTGGGATTTTTTTTTTTTTAAAGTAAAAGTGTTTTTCTTTTGCTCACCGGGACTGCATTTATTTGATCAAAAAAGTGAAATATTATTACAATTTTAAATAACCGTTTTCTGTTAAAATGTAATTTATTCCTGTGATGCGCAGCTGAATTTTCAGCATCATTACTCCAGTCTTCAGTGTCACATGATCTTCAGAAATCATTCTAATATGCTGATTTGATGCTCAAGAAACATTTCTGATTATTATATGATGAAAAAATATTTTGTGAAAACCATGATACATTTTTTTCAGGATTTAAAAAAAAAATAAGAAGAGCAATTATTTGAAATAGATATGTTTTGTCACATAAATTACTTTACTGTCACTTTTGATCAATTTAATTCGCCCTTGCTGAATAAAAGCATTCATTTTGGCTAAAAATAGCAGTGCCACACTTTCCACAAAAATATGAAGCAGATGAACTGTTTTGAACATTGATAATAACCAGAAACATTTCTTGAGCAGCAAATCAGAATGATTTCTGAAGATCATGTGACACTAAAGACTGGAGTAAAGATGCTGAAAATTCAGCTTTGATCACAGGAATAAATTACATTTTACGATATATTCACATAGAAAACAGTTATTTTAAATTGTAATAATGTTTTACAATTTTACTGTTTTTACTGCATTTTTTAAATCAAATAAATGCAGCTTTGGTGAGCATTTAGAATTTTTTTTATATGAAATATTATTCCAAATGTTTGGCACATGTCCTTATAACTTTTATTAACATAATTGTATTTAAAAATCTGTTCTTCAGCAAGAAGACTGAATCTCCGACAGCAATGAGACTATCAAATGGAGATTCCAGCTGAAGTAGCGAGGAGCTCCAAAGTCCCAAAAGAGATCTCAACAATGTCTCAAACTGTGCTCAGATCTCCATATGAACTCAATCATTTCTCATCAAAGCCGCTATGCGCATTCATTTCACAGCTCCAGACTCTTACTGGATGATTACAAGTGACTCAATCGAGTCCATGCTTAAACGAAACAGAATGAACTCCATCGCATCTCCTGAGCAGTAATAGTGTGCTTTATCTCATCTGGAGCTCAATCAGCATCCAAAGCCTGGAGTTTTAAAGCCCTGCTGTGAGAGTCTCACCAAAGTGCGGATCAATAAAGTCACATTCCCAGGGGCCGCCTGCGTCACGTCTCGGTCGGAGCCGACCTGCTGGTTTTGGGCGAGTGATCGAACTCTTTCCAGGTGCCTGAGCTACACGTGGGGCTGCGGTTGGCGATCTTGGTGAGCAGCGTGGTTCTCCGTAGGCTGCTGTCCGAATCCTCCTTCTGGAAGCTCTGCTGGATCTTGTGGCAGCAGGGGAAGCAGTGAACGAAATCCTGCAGGAGGTGTCCGCTGAAAACCATGTAGATCCACGGGTTACAGCAGCTGTTCAGACTGGCCAGCAGCGCAGACAGAGTGACGGCCGTGTTCTCCGAATCTAGACGCACACAGACACATAAACAATGACTGTAAATGCTTGAAATAAAGATACTCTCCAATAAATAGTCCAATAAATAATTCTTTCCACAACACAGTTCCTGTGTCTCACTGTTGGCTGTTTACGGTAGCAAAGCAACACAGCAACAATGATTAACATAGATTGTAACAGTTTATCAACAGCTTAGAACATTCGTCATCCAATCAGAATCTACAGTCACTGTATCAGCCAATCAGCATCCAGGACCGGAACTATATGTTTATAGTTTATAAACACTAAAAAGATATAGTTTATAAATATAAATGAATTTTTAAAAAGATGTTTATAAAAAGAATATTATATTGTAATTTTTCTCCAAACTACACTAAAAAAAATGCTACTAAATTTTTTTAAGATAAGTGGTCGCAAACAATTTATTTTAGCTACATTTAATAAAAACAAATATGTTGACAGTTAGTCAAATAAATTTGTTTATTTAAATGTAGCTAAAATAAATTCATTGCAACCACTCACCTTAAAACAATTTAGTAAATTCAATGAATCATTTTTTTCAGTGTAGATCTTCAGACTTATTTATACAGATAAAAGTATCATAAAAAAAAAAGAAGTATAAGAAACATATAAACTTTTTTAGTTGGGTTTTATTCATTTTTAACCAGGTGTTATGCCTATTATTTCTTATTTATATATAATACACTAATAATTCTTTCTTTCTTTTTAGTTTGCCAAGCATACACTGTAAAAAAAATTCCGTAAAATTTATGGTAAAAAAACGGCAGCTGTGGTTGCCGGAATTTTACCGTAAAAAATACGGTAGCAACGTTTTAGGTTTTACGGTTTTAACTTAAATTTACAGATAAATACCGTATAGAATGTAACATTTGATCAACAGCTCAGAACATGCGTCATCCAATCAGAATCTAGAGTCACTGCATCGGCCAATCAGCATCCAGAACCAGAACTATAATTATGTAACTGTGTAATAATAAGTATATTACATAGTGTCATTTTTTAATCCAAAAGAGTCAAAGAGATATCCAGATTTATTTATACAGATAAAATAATCCATATAAAATATAGATTCAAAAGTTTTAAAATATACATAACGTTTTCTTCTCATTTACTTGTTTTTTTTGGTCATTTTTAACCAGTTATTATGCATGAGTGTTGCCAGATATTAGCATAAATAAACATCACTATTTTTTTTTTCTAGTTTGCCAAGCATCATATCGATAAGCAAAAACATTGTCAAAATTTCACAACACGCGTCTTAGAATCAACAGTCACTGTATCGGCTAATCAGCATCCAGATACAGAACAATATGTTTTATAAAAACAATGGTGTCTTTTTTCAGCAAAAAGAGGACAATAGATATCCATATTTATTTATACAGATACAATTATCAATAAAAATTACAGATTAAATTTAAAAAAAAAAGATTTTTCAAATTTATTTGGGTTTTCATTCATTCTGAACAAGGTGTTAAGCCTTCTGTGTTGCCAGATATTAGCGTAAAATAATATATGACTAAACTAATAATCCATTTGTTTTGATTAAAGTAATTTGTCTTGTAACCATGTGAAAATGAGGTGAAATTGGGTTAACTAAACATCCCATAAGCTCGTGTGGAATTTTAATGGAAGATTTTCACATCCTAAATCTGCAGCTGTTCTGTTTAGACACACTATTCTGGTCTCATGACTTCATTTCTCAAATGATCTTTATATCAGAGAGACTATATTTAACACGTTAGCACTTCTGCAGCCATTTGTTGCGTTTTAAATTTAAACAAAGCTGCTGTGCTTTTGAAAGCGTCCAATAAACATCCTGAGCATGCTGGTATCATATAAACCCATTTCATTACACATACAATACAATAAAGTATTTGCACATTTAATAAACAATTCAGTATAAAAATCAATGTATAGGGGACAATTGATATTTTAGATGTTGTTACCACATTGATGCCCCATGATTACAATCGGTTTTATATTTACATTTGATAAATAATTTGAATAATAAAAATTGACCAGATCAACCTGATTACAGAAATTACAGTATTTTTAGGGTCCGATCAGGTAGAAATAAGAAACCTGCGCATATTTTTACTTTGCACAGTGTGCAATCCGACGTTAATACATAAATGCAAATATGAAATATGAATGAAGTGCATGACATTTTAAATCTTAAATTGTACTACCTAACATATTTAATGATATTTATGTTGCTCGGCATATATTGAACACTTATTTACATATGCTTGAAATGGATTAATGTACCTTAATCTCTTAAGCATTACACAACATCATTTTTGTTAATGATATAATGAAATATTTAAATTAAATGGAAGTATTATGAAGCGCTACACAGCATATTTAATACAGCAAATATTAATATGCATGAAATATATGACAAAAGTACATTACATTTTCTTTGAATATGCATTAGACTGCTAATCATTATACAAACATAATTTATCTTAATGATAGCCTATAATTAAATGAAACTTGCTATAAAGTGTCCAAAGAGATTTATATATAAAATGCAGTGTGCACATTTAAAACACATTAAAAATATGAATATGTATGAAATATATGAAAATGTAGATTTTTAGTGTACAATAATATGTTAAGCATTAAATATGATCATATAATGTTAGTTAACTATGCAATTACTACATCTTATTTAAATGATAAGGCTATTTCAAAAGTGTTACTATGTGCACATTTAATACCTGAATCATAATTTCATGGCATGCACGTGAATCTTTCCCTCATTTTCACTCACCATCCCAGCTGAAGTTCTTGTCCCACACCGACCACATCTGCACGGTGAAAAACGGCGCCCAGCAGATGATATACGCGAGAACAATGACGAAAGTCATCTTGACGGTGCGTAACTTCGCTCTGGAGATCGTGGTGACGCTGCTCACAGAGTTCTTCCCGATCAGCCCGTTCTTGTGCGCGCCATCCGCCGGCGTCTTCTTGGTCTTGTATCTGATGTTCATCCTGATGCTGTGGCATATGAATCCGTAGCTGGTCATTAATATGATCACCGGGATGAGGAAAATCCCCGCTGTGATCCAGGTGATGTAGGCGCGGAGTCCCCAGGGCTGGATGAAGTGACCCCAGCAGTCGTAAACCTCAGAGCCGTTCTGAATCTCACTGAGGGAGAAGATGAAGTACTGAGGGGTGCTGAGGAGCAAACTGCTGACCCACGTGCCTGCGATCATGATGTGGGACCTCCGGGTGGACTGCTGGAGGGTCTTGAGAGGGTGGCAGATGGCGATATAGCGATCTAGAGTCATCATAACCATCATGTAAGTGGACGCGAACATGCCCATCACCTGCAGGTGCTTGACGATCCTGCACAGAAAGTCCGGTCCGTAGAAACGGAAGGTTATTTTCCAGCACAGCTGTGGAAGGACTTGGAAAAACGCGACCACTAGGTCTGCCAGGCTCAGGTGTTTGATGAACAGATGCATGCGGGAGGTTTTCTTCTTGGTGTTGTGGATGGCCACCAGGACGCTGCAGTTCCCGATCACGGCGACCGCGAAGGTGACGCTGAGGACCGCGATCTCGATTTTCGCGACTTCTTCGTCGCGTCCGAACGGGTCGGTGGAGTTGACCGGGTGCGATGCGTTGCTCAGGTGTCCCATTGCAAGATTCGTCAACAATAACAGGAGTCCAACGCGTTAAAACGCGGGCGAACGACGTGCGTAAATGGAAACGCCGGTGTCCCGTTGCGCGCTGCTCCGCTACGCTGCAGATGAAACCTAGTGGTTAAATATCTGTGGTAGTAACCAAAATGATGGAGATTTAAATCCCACAAGGGTTGAATGATAAACTATCTCCATTTTGCCCTTGACCCAGACTTATTCAAGGAGACATTTGGAGTTGCTTTGGCTAAAAAGCGTCTCCAAACAAGTAGCTGTCGATTTGTAATGAATATCTAATGCCTGTGCAACCCAGATCTCCAAATGTCTCTCCTCGTCTGTCTGTGGCTCTGCTCAACGCCTTTTAAACCCGCCTCAGATTTCAGTCACGGCGCGTAACGCGCGCGGAGCCAAACCCACCGGTGTTCAGCAGCTCAGTTCAGTCCTTTAGTTTAGAGTACATACAGACAAACCCTCCGCCCACCCACCCACGGACCCTAGAGAAAACACCCCTCCTAAAGTCTGCTTTACGTGAAGATCAGCCTTGACACATTCCCATATAGTACAGAACCATAAATATTCTCACACTATATAACGCCAGTCATGTCCGGGCTGATGTATTTTTAAATACATTAAAATTAGGCCTAAATAATATGAGTGAATATAATATAAAGTATATAGTATAAAGTATAATATATTATTTAAATTGTCAACAGCATGTCCCGGTTACCTTCCACTCTAAAGTTCAATTAAATTAATGATTATATATATATATATATATATATATATATATATATATATATATATATATATATATATATATATATATATATATATATATATATATATATATATATATATATATATATATATATATATATATATATATATATATATATATATATATATATATATATATATATATATATATATATATATATATATATATATATATATATATATATATATATATATATATATATATATATATATATATATATATATATATATATATATATATATATATATATATATATATATATATATATATATATATATATATATATATATATATATATATATATATATATATATATATATATATATATATATATATATATATATATATATATATATATATATATATATATATATATATATATATATATATATATATATATATATATATATATATATATATATATATATATATATATATATATATATATATATATATATATATATATATATATATATATATATATATATATATATATATATATATATATATATATATATATATATATATATATATATATATATATATATATATATATATATATATATATATATATATATATATATATATATATATATATATATATATATATATATATATATATATATATATATATATATATATATATATATATATATATATATATATATATATATATATATATATATATATATATATATATATATATATATATATATATATATATATATATATATATATATATATATATATATATATATATATATATATATATATATATATATATATATATATATATATATATATATATATATATATATATATATATATATATATATATATATATATATATATATATATATATATATATATATATATATATATATATATATATATATATATATATATATATATATATATATATATATATATATATATATATATATATATATATATATATATATATATATATATATATATATATATATATATATATATATATATATATATATATATATATATATATATATATATATATATATATATATATATATATATATATATATATATATATATATATATATATATATATATATATATATATATATATATATATATATATATATATATATATATATATATATATATATATATATATATATATATATATATATATATATATATATATATATATATATATATATATATATATATATATATATATATATATATATATATATATATATATATATATATATATATATATATATATATATATATATATATATATATATATATATATATATATATATATATATATATATATATATATATATATATATATATATATATATATATATATATATATATATATATATATATATATATATATATATATATATATATATATATATATATATATATATATATATATATATATATATATATATATATATATATATATATATATATATATATATATATATATATATATATATATATATATATATATATATATATATATATATATATATATATATATATATATATATATATATATATATATATATATATATATATATATATATATATATATATATATATATATATATATATATATATATATATATATATATATATATATATATATATATATATATATATATATATATATATATATATATATATATATATATATATATATATATATATATATATATATATATATATATATATATATATATATATATATATATATATATATATATATATATATATATATATATATATATATATATATATATATATATATATATATATATATATATATATATATATATATATATATATATATATATATATATATATATATATATATATATATATATATATATATATATATATATATATATATATATATATATATATATATATATATATATATATATATATATATATATATATATATATATATATATATATATATATATATATATATATATATATATATATATATATATATATATATATATATATATATATATATATATATATATATATATATATATATATATATATATATATATATATATATATATATATATATATATATATATATATATATATATATATATATATATATATATATATATATATATATATATATATATATATATATATATATATATATATATATATATATATATATATATATATATATATATATATATATATATATATATATATATATATATATATATATATATATATATATATATATATATATATATATATATATATATATATATATATATATATATATATATATATATATATATATATATATATATATATATATATATATATATATATATATATATATATATATATATATATATATATATATATATATATATATATATATATATATATATATATATATATATATATATATATATATATATATATATATATATATATATATATATATATATATATATATATATATATATATATATATATATATATATATATATATATATATATATATATATATATATATATATATATATATATATATATATATATATATATATATATATATATATATATATATATATATATATATATATATATATATATATATATATATATATATATATATATATATATATATATATATATATATATATATATATATATATATATATATATATATATATATATATATATATATATATATATATATATATATATATATATATATATATATATATATATATATATATATATATATATATATATATATATATATATATATATATATATATATATATATATATATATATATATATATATATATATATATATATATATATATATATATATATATATATATATATATATATATATATATATATATATATATATATATATATATATATATATATATATATATATATATATATATATATATATATATATATATATATATATATATATATATATATATATATATATATATATATATATATATATATATATATATATATATATATATATATATATATATATATATATATATATATATATATATATATATATATATATATATATATATATATATATATATATATATATATATATATATATATATATATATATATATATATATATATATATATATATATATATATATATATATATATATATATATATATATATATATATATATATATATATATATATATATATATATATATATATATATATATATATATATATATATATATATATATATATATATATATATATATATATATATATATATATATATATATATATATATATATATATATATATATATATATATATATATATATATATATATATATATATATATATATATATATATATATATATATATATATATATATATATATATATATATATATATATATATATATATATATATATATATATATATATATATATATATATATATATATATATATATATATATATATATATATATATATATATATATATATATATATATATATATATATATATATATATATATATATATATATATATATATATATATATATATATATATATATATATATATATATATAAATCATTCATTAGTCCTCACCATTGTGAACAACTTTTAAAGCAGCCCATTTTAAAGTCAAATATATTGTTTAAATAATTCATTCAATATATTACAAAAATAATATGTTATGTTAATTGTGTCAAGACACAAAACTTTTAAGTAGTTCATTGTTATGTAAAAAACAATGATACATTATTTAAATAATACAAACAATACATTACCAAAAAAATTAAAAAGGTATAATATGACATTATATGACAGTTGTTTGACAACAGCTGGAAATAAATACACACTTTTTGAACTTTAAGACCTTTCCAGTCTTTTGCAATGACTAGATCAGCATTTTAAAAAATCAATTTCTTTTGAATTAAGAAGGATTCATTAATGTGACCAATTTGTGAATCATTTGAACAATTCATTTAAAATAACCAGCTCAGAAGAAGGATTTGCTCAAATCACACATCATAATGACTTGAGGACGTTTTACTGAACAAAAGAGCAATATCCAGCCAATTAAATATTTTAGGGCTGAGCATAACAAAAGAATTGGTGGGAATCCTGTTTTAAATATGGTTGGAAAGAGCCGTCACAGTCTCAGACGAAGACAAAACAAAATGTTCTAGAAGAGTGAAAACAGGATTTCTATTCAGTAAATCAATCACACACACTTTACCACATGAAGCACATTTTAGGATTTGACAAAAGGATCTAACAAGAAAAACTTCTAAGCAGTAAACTAAGGCTGATTTGTTATAGTGTCCTAAAACTCCACATTCTTTCCAGTTGGTTTGAGTTTATTTAAACGCAATTGTTCAATTTTATCAAGGCGATGTGAAAAAAAGACTTCAGAAGCTTTAAGCAGTGAAATGTTCGTTCATCTGAACTGAAGACAAAATGAGAAATCATTCAAAATAAATCAAGGTATGATATAGCTAAATTGCATGAATAGATTTGAGATTTGTTAATTGTCTGAAGAACTGTGTGTGGTAATTGCCTGTGCTAAATGCGTCACTGGATAACGCACAAAAGTCATTCGTATGCTTGGCCAGATCTGGTAGGCAACTGATTCCTCTGAGCTGCATTTACTTTATGGATCATTTGCTGACTCTCACTGTCTCACTTTATTCAGCTAATGGCACTGGATGGGCAGCAGTTCTGCAGATTTAGCTTCAGAACACATTTCACTTTGGACAAGTGACTCAACACAGGACCAGAATTTTTAAGTCCTTAAAAATTAACATGATTTACAGAATGCATGATCTTTGACATTAAAAGGAATGGTTCGCAAATTGAAAATGTCCTCACCCTCAGGCCATCCGAGATGTAGATGAGTTTGTTTCTTCATCAGATTTGGAGAAATGTAGCATTACATCACTCGCTCACCAATGGATGCTCTGCAGTGAATGGGTGCCGCCAGAATGAGAGTCCAAACTGCTGATAAAAACATCACAATAATCCACAAGTAATCCACACCACTCCAGTCCATCTTGTGAAGCCAAAAGCTGCGTGTTTGTAAAAAATCTAATCCATACTTTTACCTTTAAAACATAGTTTCTGGCCAAAATACGAGTCCATAATCCATAATAACATTTCCTTTAGAGATAAAGTCCATCACCTGTTGTCTCTCACATAAAAATACAACCATATATTTGTTTAGAGCTGTTTTGGCTTGTAAACAGTGCTTGATCAGAGCATATTTCTCTCCTGATTCAGATGAGATGACTTTTTCACTGGAGGATTATGGATTATGGATTTGTATTTTACCTGGAGTTAAAAACATCTTAATGATGGCTGTGTTTCTTACAAACATGCAGCTTTTGTCTTCTCCAGATGTTAACTGATGAACCGGAGTGATGTGGATTACTTGTGGATTATTGTGATGTTTTTATCAGCTGTTTGGACTCTCATTCTGACGGCACCCATTCACATCCATTGGTGAGCAACTGATGGAATGACACATTTCTCCAAATCTGATGAAGAAACAAACTCATCTACATCTTGGATGGCCTGTAGGTGAGTACATTTTCAGAAAATGTTCATTTTTAAGTGAACTGTTGCTTCAACAACAAAAACATATAGGAAACATTTTCACTTCCATTAGGTTAATAACCCTACACATTTCGCTATTCTCACTATATAGTTGCATTATATTATCTGCATTAAGTGTTTAGTTTTTTCTGCGGGCCATGAAACAGTTCTGAAGATCTCAGTAGCTGAAGCATTTAAAAAACCCTTTCTGGCAGTCCTTGTTGAATATACAACTAGTCATTGGCAATTAAAATGTATAAGTATCATTCATACATGACGGAGATGGAGTAATGGAACTGAATGTCTAGCGTCATTGTTTTTTCTTTTTTCCGTGAGTCTAAGGGTAAGGTTTGTCACCCATTAATCCCTTTCTACCTCTTCACTCGTCTTTTTTTTAGAGATAAGGAGGGATACGCATATAAAAGCCTATTAATACCCTTCCCATCCTGTGAGCCAGTCTTCTTCAAATATTTGCCTCACTTTGTCTGTTTTTTCTTCTTTTCGTTTTGGGTGCATTATACTCACCGTCTCTCTGCCAGCCGAATGCTTCCTCTCTCTGTCCATTTAACCATTTGTAGTAAAATTTAAATCACTAAGGAAAATGTGTAAGAAAAATATTACAAAAATAGCTCACCCCAAAAATATGAATTGTCATTAATTACTTGCCTTCATGTCACTCTTGAATGAAACATGGATCTTCATGCAGATCTTCAGTTCAGAGGGATCACATCTGATCTGAAAACTTTCAGGTAGCCTATATTTTAATGTGAAAAAAATATTATTTAAATAATACATGTAATGTATTACAAAATAATACAATGATATATAATTTAAAAATACATACAATATAATGCAAAAATAATTATATTATTTAAATATTAAGACTAAAACACTCCAGCAACTATCTAGAAAATATCATTCAATTTCTTTATGCAAAATACAATTATCACTTCTTTTAAATGACATTTACTTATGAGATTTGCCCTCAAATAAATATCAAACTCAAATAAAAGGCACAAAAAATCCAAGAAACACCTTGAACACTCTAGCAATGCCCTAGCAACCATCTAAAACACCCCAGCAATGGCATAGAAACACCCCAGGAAATCACTTAGCAATGCCCTAGCAACCACCAAAAACACCCCAGCAACAACATAGCAACACCCTTGGAAACCACCTAGCGATGTCCTAGCAACCATCTAAAACACCCCAGTAACAACATAGCAAAACCCTAGGAACCCACCTAGCAATGCCCTAGCAACCATCTAAAACACCCCAGCAACAACATAACAACATCCTAGGAACCCACCTAGCGATGTCCTAGCAACCATCTAAAACACCCCAGTAACAACATAGCAAAATCCTAGGAACCCACCTAGCAATGCCCTAGCAACCATCTAAAACACCCCAGCAACAACATAACAACATAATAGGAACCCACCTAGCAATGCCCTAGCAACCATCTAACACCCCAGCAACAACATAGCAACACCCTGAAACCACCTAACAATGCCCTAGCAACCATCTAAAAGACCCCAACAACTGCATAGCAACACCCTAGGAAACCACCAAACAATGCCTTAGCAACCATCTAAAACACCCCAGCTACAACAAAGCAACATCCCAGGAAACATTTTACTCTAGAAAATATTTTTTGTTTTCTTTGTGCAAAATACTATTTATCATTTCCTCTGAAATGACAATAGCAACACCCTAGGAAACCACCAAACAATGCCTTAGCAACCATCTAAAACACCCCAGCAACAACAAAGCAACATCCCAGGAAACATTTTACTCTAGAAAATATTTTACGTTTTCTTTGTGCAAAATACTATTTATCATTTCCTCTGAAATGACATTTGTTTGTGAGATTTGCCCTCCAATAAATACCAAACTCACAAAACAAGGTCGATGTAATATATTGTAATTAAGCGATACGTCATGGTAACACATTGCTAAGACATCTCTGACGACGGGGAACTGCAACTGTCCCGCTGAAAACAAGCCACATGCATTATCTGTGCGCTTCCAGCGGTGAAGCTGAGAAATTATTCTGATCTCTGTGACCAGGACTATAAATCACAAGCCGGACATCACAGTCTATAAAAAAAAGAGTCCAAAACTTCCCATAGACACTCTATTCCCAGAAAGAGAGCATCCTGCGGTTCCAGTCTGGACAATGGGAAGTGTGTGTGGGAGCCGAAGATATCAGTTCCTGATGTTTGACTGCAGGACGACCCCGTATGAGTTCAAGCTTTTCATGGGATTATTTAAAATTATATTAATGATATTTGCCAAGTCAAGAATGATTATTACTATTACTCATGAGGTTTATGTATGAAACATCAGTGTGTCGTCCTGAAGCGTTTGTGCTCCAGACATGAATTATTCCTCAAATCATTTATCTTTTTAAGGAGAGTGTGCTGTTAATTTACCAAATGATCAAACACAACATTTACACCTGCTGGACCACAAAACAGGTGACTTAGCAACCACACATAGTAACGGCCCAGGAAACCACCTGCCCTTGAAACCATTTAGAAGACCCTAGAAACTGCCTAGCACTGGCCTAGGAAACACCCAAAGCACTCTAGCAACCACCTAGTAAAAATGCCCTGACAACGCCCTGAAAACTACCAGAACACTCTAGCAACAGCATAGCAACACCCCAGCAAACAACCTAGCAGTGCCCTAGCAACTGCATAGCAATAGCCTAATAACGACCTAGCAACACCCTAGCAACAACCTAGGACACCACATAGCAATGCTCTAGCAACTGCATAGCAATCCCCCACACAATCTCAGAGCACTCTAGCAACCGCCTAGCAATGCCCTAGCAACTACCAACACACCCTAGGAACAACACAGCAATGCCCCAGCACAGGCCCGGTTCTTGACGGCTATAGAAGGGTGGGCTGTTAGATATCCTGGGTGGGCATTTTTTAGTCGTCATATCATCACATAGAATATAAGATATTTATACTGTACATACTGCTATATTAACTATATTATATGTACACTGAAAAAAAGCTTTCATGGGCAGCATAGAATATCATGCACTTTCACAGCAAAATAAACTTTTTTTTTCTTTACTACTTTCCATTCAAAACCGTGGAATTTGACAAAAAAAAAGGTCGAATAGTTTACATCACTGGATATTGTTGGTCGTTTATGTCGGGGAACGCTACGTTTCTTATACAGTCGAGCCGACTGTTGCAACGAACGCAACTTTCACCGCACAAGCTCTTTACTTTCAGTTTTCATTCTTACATTCAGAAAATGACATTTAAGTATACTTGACTTATACTTCGAAAAAGTCTAAATATATTTTAGCTATAATTGTGCTCCTAGGATCCGTGTTTTCATTGTTATACTGTAGGGGGCGCTAGTACACATCTTCTGTACAGAATTCTTCCTGATAACGTTCGGGGTTCAGACACACTCTCTCTGTTTAAATATAGATTAAAGACAGCGTGGTTGGAACAGCAGCTACGCTAATTATAGGGCCTTTTGCACGGCGGGAACCTTTTCATAGTACCAGAACTAATTGTGGAACTACCCACTTTTGGGCGTTTTCGCACCGCCGGAACTGGGTGCGATTTTAGTACCGGACTGCCTTTTTCGAGAACCAAATTAGCTCCTACTCCGGAGCAGGGTCTAACCGGCACAACTGGTACTAATCGTGACGTAAGTAGACACTGATTGGCCAAACGCGTATGAAACCGCCCTCCCCCGCCATGATTTAAAACGCCGTGTAAACATAAAGAACCTTCGTTTTTTTTTAAGAGTGTAACAGAAATTCCGATAGGAAACTTTAGCAGTTTTTGACTGATAGAGATAGCTTTGGTCATTGTTGGAGGGAGGGATGGGCCTCGGGGCCCAATGAAGATTTGCGTGAAGACTTTTAAGATAAAAGGGTGGAAAGATTATTTTGCTTACCCCATTGGCAGATTATTTTGCTTGTTCTAAGCAAAAAGTCACTTAATTTTGACTTGTTTTTTTTCTGAAAACAAGACAATGTTTGCTTGTCTAGAAAATCCTTCTTGATTTAAGGATTTTTAGATATTTTGGCTGGAAACAAGATAAAAACATCTAAGTAAGAAAAGCATTTTTTTGCAGTGTAGCAGCTGCATAGCAATGCCCCAAGAAAAAACCTCAAGCAACCAAACAGGAATGCCATTAAACTTGAACTTGAACTTATAGTCTACATGCATTTTAGATGCTTATATTATGCTCTTGCCCCATCCATGCACGTTATATTATATGAGCGGGTTTTTTAAAACATTAAAACCACTACATTAATTTCAGTGGTAGGCTATGATACATATTCATGTAGCCTATTAAACTCCCTGTAACTCACAAACTCCCCGTGATAGCGCGCAAATATTTCTGCCAGTTTTCGCTCGTTGTCAGCCTCTGCTGCTTTTCTGCAACAGACTGAAGCTCCGCGTGAATTCAGTTCGCCTTGCATTCAGCTAATAAAAGAAAAATGCTGCAATTTTCTGGTGTTATTTTATTATTGTTGGGGCAGTCTACAGCTATATCTTAACTGCATAACAACACCCCAAGAAATAACCATACACTGTAGCAACTATATAGCAACCATCTAGAACACCCTAGAAACTGCATAGCAATGCCCCAAGAAACACCCAGAGCACTCTTGCAGCCACCTAGAAATCCTATAGCAACCATCTTGAACAACCTATAGCAATGCTTAAAGAAATCACAGAAGCATAGCAAAGCACCAAGAAAAGAATGTTCTAGCAATCACCTAGCAACACCCTAGCAACTGCATATCAACGCCCCAAGAAAAGCACAGAACGCTCTAGCAATCCCTAGAAACACCCTAGCACTGCATAAAAAAAAAATGAATGCAATCTTTATCTAATTCTGATTGGATGGGCAAGACTGTCATTTGGGTGGGCTTAGCCCACCCCTGCCCATGCCTGGAGCCAGCCCCGCCCCAGCAACCAGCTAGCAATGCCATAGCAACTACCAACACACCCTAGCAACTGCATAGCAGCATTCCAGGAAACTACCTAGCAATGCCATAGCAACCACCTTAAACACCCTAGAAACTGCATAGCAATGGCCCAAGAAACATCCCATAAACTTTAGCAACATCCTAGAAACCACCTAGAACACCTTAGCAACTGCATAGCAATGCCCTAGCAACTACCCAGAACACCCTACCAACCACACAGTTCTGACCACTCACTTGTTCTTCACTAATTGTTGAACTCTACTTAATTCAACGTCATATTTTTCAAGAACTAAAAAAAAGTTACTGACTGTATCTCTGAAACTGTTATATTAATATTTATTGCAGACTGCAGTGTTGAGCATATTTTAGTTGAATTTTCTGACATTTATTTTATTTCATTATTTTTTACTGACATACAGACATGAACATGCTCAGATTCCACATTCCACTCTTATTATTTTGTTTTTCAGTTGCTTGTTTTAACAACTTTTCATTATGTTTCTCTTTTACAATTTTCTCAGAATTTCCTTAATTTTCCTAATTATCCTCTTCTATAAAAAAGTTTTATTCTGCAGCATCCAGCTTGTGTTTGACTTTAATGCAGCTCATAACTAAATAAAACAGGCTGCGTGACTCTAAAGAATCACTACAAAACATTTGCCATGCAGATGCAAATGATTTCTACATTTATAAAATAAACAACTAAATCAAATAAATACATATAACGATCTCTCTGACTCTTATCACTCATGGCTAATGTTTGACCCTGCATGTGCCAATGCTGGCACGTGTGTCTGAGCCTGTCGAATTGCGCTCTAGTATGTTTTACTTACGCAATGAGAAAGAGAGAGTTTGTGCGATACAATGTTCCAGAATTCGACACGGCTATTTGTCACAAACCACTTACACTTAGAAAGGAAGCTGCTGTACTGCTGGCATGGATGCAATTGATCCCATGTGACGCAAGCAAATTCATATTTCTGACATTTGACTTTGGTATCACAGTACAGTTTGAGACAAGAAAACCCAGAACACTCTAGCAACCATTTAGAAAACCCTAGCAACTGCATGGCAATGCCTCAAGACACACCCAGAACACACTAGCAACCACTTTGAAATGCCATAGCATCCTTCTAAAACACCATAGCAACTGCATAGTAACACCCCAAGAACAACCCAGAACACTCTAGCAACAACATAGGAATGCCTTAGGAACAATCTAGAACACCCTACACTGCAAAAAATGCTTTTCCTACTTAGATTTTTTGTCTTGTTTCCAGCCAAAATATCTAAAAATTCTTAAATTACAAGTAAAAATTATTGTCTTGTTTCCAGAAAAAAACAAGTCAAAATTAAGTGAATTTTGGCTTGAAACAAGAAAAATAATCTGCCAATGGGGTAAGCAAAATACATAGCAATGCCCCAAGAAAAGCACAGAACACTCTAGGGACCACATAGCAACTGCATAGCAATGCCCCAAGAAAAGCACAGAACACTCTAGGGACCACATAGCAACTGCATAGCAATGCCCCAAGAAAAGCACAGAACACTCTAGCAATCCCTAGAAACACCCTAGCAACTGCATATCAACGCCCCAAGAAAAGCACAGAACACTCTAGCAATCCCTAGAAACACCCTAGCAACTGCATAGCAACGCCCCAAGAAAAGCACAGAACGCTCTAGCAATCCCTAGAAACACCCTAGCAACTGAATAGCAACGCCCCAAGAAAAGCACAGAACATTCAAGCAACCCCCTAGAAACTAAATAAGTAACGCCCTAATAAAAGCACACAACACTCTAGCAATCACCTAGCAACAGCATAGCAACGCCCCAAGAAAAGCACAGAACGTTTTAGCAACCCCCTAGCAACTGCATAGCAACGCCCCAAGAAACACGAGCAAATTCAGATCTTCAGATCTTCAGACTTTTGACTTTAAGCATCAGGGTATTTTGAAGCATTGTTGAGATCTTGTAATGCTCTAGAGGAGAAACGTGAGTTTTCTGGAGTCTTTTTCTCAGGAGAAATATAGAGAGACCTAAAATCAGCCCTCAACACTGTTTGCAACTCACTTTACATCCATGTTTTGACACGCTGAGCTGAACAAGATATTAAAGGGGTCATATGATGCTTTTTTAAAGATCATTATTTTGTAAATAAAAAATAACTAAATGGTTAACTATACAAATGTCCGCAAATCACAGACATTTCTTTCTGGATGGTATAAGATTTCTTAGAGTACAACTTTTTATTTGGAAATGAACTACTTACTTCCATTAATTACTGCAAATGGCATAAGTGAATTAGAAATAAAGGTAGAAGAACAATATAAGTGATATTAAATCATGATAGATTATAAATTTTGAAATGTTATGTGAGAATTAATGACGTGCTTTCATGCATGTTTCATACTAGTCTGATGGGATTAATAAAAAAGGATAAATCTTTCAACTGTTACCATAAATGAAAAGAGGCCCTAAAAAAAATAAAAATAAAAAATCACAATCACAGACATTCTTATCGGAGTGGAGATAAAATATGAGATGAGAAAAATATTAAAATAGAAATTAAAAAATAAATCACTAAATGAAGACTCAATATTGCAATATTACAATATTGCGGTACTCCCTAAAAAGTAACTAATTACGTTACTTAATTACTTTTTAAGGAAAGTAATGTGTTATGTTACTTTTGTGTTACTTTTCAAATCTGGGCTGGCTTGTTTGTTTTGTTAATGCTGTCAAATGATTAATCACGATTAATCGCATCCAAAATAAAAGTTTTTGTTTACATAATATATGTGTGTGTACTGTGTATATTTATTATGTGCATATATATAAATACACACACATGCATGCATATATTTTGAAAATATTTACATGTATTTACATGCATATATGTATATTCTTATAATTTATATAATTTATAAATATATTTAATATATAAACATAACATATTTTCTTAAATGTATACATGCATGTGTGTGTATTTAGATATACATAAATATACACAGTACGCACATATATATTATGTAAACAGAAACTTTTATTTTGAATGCGATTAATCGCGATTAATCGTTTGACAGCACTATTTTTAATATAAAAAGTTCTATTTTTGGTAAATGTAAAAGCCCTTTCACACCAAAAGTGCAATGAATAAGCCTCAGGCTGAAGGAAATGTAAATTCACATCTGTACAGTAGAATCCAGAAGAAGAAAGTTCAACACTCTTCAGCAATAAAATTAAAATCAAATAGAAAATAAAGCACATGTTAGTTTATCTAAAGTAATTTCTGCTTATATGATTGAATTTGATAATCGAAGCTCAGCAGCAAAGACATTGATTAATAAAATGGGATTAAATACATAAAGGATATTTGTGTTATTTACCATTTAATTATTGCAGGTTTGCGTCATATTCTGAGTTTGCATTTCACTGTTCTTTATTCATTTATTTTTTATTGGAGGAATACTGAATCTGTTTTTGTGCAAGTGAGATGAGTAAATGCATGTTCACATTTACATACATGGGGCACACAATGGATGCCTCTGTACTTATTCCTGATTTTTCTCAACATGGGGACAGGAAACTTGTCAGTCAATAAATGGGAAAACAAAGTAACTGGCATTACTTATTTTCTTGTAAATTAAAAAGTAATGCGTTATGGAAGCCCGTTTCCGCCACTGAATAAAAAATAAAAGAGGTAATTGCGACTTTTTATCTCACAATTCTGACTTTTTTTTCTCAGAATTGAGAGATATAAACTCGCAATTCTGAGATGACTGACTCTGTTCTGCTTGCAACGAAGCACACGGTCTAGACTCTCACTTCATCCATGAGCGAGACATGACCTCTGAAGTCAGAACTAAACTCACAATTCTGACTTTTTTTCTCACAATTGTGAGATATAAATTCGCAATTCTGAGAATTCTGAGAAGAATCGCGAGTTTATATCACGCAATTCTGAGAAAAAGTCTGAATTGTGAGATTACATCTCGCAATTCTTACTTTTTATCTCACAATTCTGACATTTTT